>NC_090870.1:20807098-20814598 GCF_036669935.1 Montipora foliosa | reverse complement strand
GAGCCCGCCGCACAAGCGTGCTCAGTCCACGACATCTGTTTGTGAATTGGTGCGACGCGGGGTGTAGAATTTGCTGCCCTAACAGTCTCCTTTTCTACGACGCACTAAGGTATTAAAAAGCGCAGAGTCAGGGCATAAACCCGAGCAAGTAAATGAAATCGCCCGACTTTTTTCCATGGCTTTGACGGCGTGGACACATCGCGCGACATTTTCCGACTACGGAAAATCCTTTTGTGACGAAATTCGATCGTTCCCCGCGTCTCCTGGACATATTGTTGATAACAAAATTCCTTATTATCAAGTTTACCCAATTGTTTACCTCTGCTCTTACTGCATTCGTACCCTTCTATTACTCTGGGGCAGTATCGATTACGTAGTTATATTACACAAGGGTCATTTTGAAATTGACATTGGAATCCCTGACGCTAGTACGCGTATTCGTACGGAAACTGAAAGCTTCACTTCTGACTTTTTGTCATTCACAAGATGACTATCAAAGGTTGCATTTATTTCGACTCTGACAAAAGTGTCAGTGTACTGTCGAAAAGTCGTTGCATTTTGAGAGGGCCATTCGACGTCGGGGCCGAAATCGAAATTGACTGGAACACTGGACGAGGAGAGAAACAGAGGCACGTTGGTGTGATTCTTGCCACAGGAGAGAAAAGTAAGCAAGTCCTTCTTTCTCTTTTGAAACATTTTCACTCAACAGGAATGCTACCTTGGAACGATTATCAGATATAAAAGGTTTAAAAACTGGGTGGCCTTCATTGTCCTGTACTGAATACAAAATTAAAACTTACTTGAACGGGCTGCATTCCCTGCACTTTTATTAACCTTTTTCTTTTTTCACTTGTGATTTACAACAATGCTTTCAGATAATTTGTACCTGATTAGAATAAGATCTCCATCTCTCCGTCGCTACTTTTAAATTTTGACCGCACGGGCCCTTTCTCTTTGGCGCCTTCATTTCCCAAGGACAGAAATCTTGAAATTTTGTCAACTTCCCACATTGATTTTTTGTTTATTTATGTGGAAATAATTGTAAATAAAATCTGTTTCTGAAAAGAAAAGTAGGGGTCACCGAACATCCAAGATCGTTAAATCCAAGCAAAGCTATAGCAATGGCCATTTGCCCTATCATTGTTCATTTTAGTACTTAGCACGCGTGCTAGATGCATGACGTGGCATGTGAATTTGCGTGCGCTGTAAGGATGCGCAGTAGCAATGGGCGTGAACGTCCTTAAATGCTGTAATTTGCATGATCAAACATTTTTCCTTGATAATGGGGTCATGACTACTTCGAAATGTCGCATTTTATCGTTCGTTTTTACTATTTTATGTTTTAAGGACGTTCGCGCCAATTGTTTCTGCGCATCCTTACTGCGCACGCAAATGCACTCGCCACATCATACACGAGCGCGCGCGGTAAGTAATAAAATGAGAAATGACAGGGCAAAAGGCCATTGCTATAGCTTTGCCTGGATTTAACGGTCTTGGACGTTCGGTGACCCCTATTTTTCTTTCCACACGCGGATTTTATTTACAATTATCTCCACGTTGTCCAAAACTGAACAAAAAATCAATGTGGGAAGCTAAAAAAATTCCAAGATTTCTGCTCACGGGACATCAAATTCTGCCCTCTTGCGGCTGCAAGGCGCGTGAAACTGTGGTCGCTAAATGCGAACTTGATCTTTAAGGAACCTCACCAGTTGACTAAATTCACTTAATAAGTCCACTTAAACAATATTTGGCAGAGAAAATTTCACTTCAAAGATTTAATTGCAATATATTTGAGTTTACAAACACTGGCCTTATTCACTAACGAAGCCCGATTTTGTCACATTTTGGGTGTTTTTCCGGGCATGTTCTCTCCAAAACGAAGTCGGTGACCCCCCATTTTTTTTACATTTCTGACATACATGTAACTAACTCATCATCTTACAGTCGTAAAAGTTTTAGAAAAAAATCAATGTTAAAAAATTTTCACGCAAACGTCCTTAAGAAATCTCTTTTAATAGCACTAAAAAATAATACAGATAATAAGAGTTGTGCCATGCTGTTAGCATGGTTTCCATAAGCTAAAATTCTCAGCCCAAAATAAGGAAACCCCAAAGTTAATTACTTTAGTGTGAAAAAATAGACATTGTCAAATGATAAGAACCATTTGCATTTGAGGATGGCAAAGGATGGCAAAAGGCGGCGTGGATGCAAATGGATTAAAATATGAATTTTTAAAATTTGTTAGGCTGAACAAGGGTCCGTTCGATTGACCCTATTCCGGAATAAGAATACGTGGCGTGATGATGAAAGTGGTATGTTTGGCACGTCTCGAAGCAACACGGATAATAAAAATATGTTTAAAATAGCACTTTAACTGATGTTTGACAATTTTAACGTGAATCTCCGTAAAAACGAAGGATTTCTAACTTATCCTCCATGTATTCCTATTCTGGAATATGGAACATGGTGAATCGAACGCACCCTAAGTCAAACATTCAAGCTTGGCTAAGAAATTTTTATAAAGTTTGACAAATTTAGTTGCAAGTTGTACCAAAATGGAAAATGCTTTCTTTCATAAAGTGTAAGCTTTTAACAACTATTCCATAACTTTCGGGAGCAATTTCTGCATTTTTTAAACATTTTGAGCAAAGACACTGTGAAACAACCTCCTACGTTAAATTGCCAAAATGATATATTTATTTTGAATGTTATCACTTAAAGGTCTGCCTATGTCAAATTTCCTTTGGTTGTCCAGACACGTTTGAAAGTATACAAAAGAGACCCTTTTGTAAGAACCTGTTGGCAGATATTTGGCTTAATTAAACACAACCCTGTTTAGTGAACTAAAATCAAGCAGATTCTATATGTGAGTCACAGTTGAATTGCAATAAGCACTTTTACCAAGGAGTTTGACTTTGAGATCGCAAATATTTATTTGTCTGGCAATCAATACCTATATCTCTTACATAGAAATTAGGACCTTGTCAAGAACCCACTTTAAGCCTGAATTTCCAAGTGTCCCTATTTTGCCAGACAAAAAAAATATATATATATGTGTGTTCGTATATGCAGGCTTTTACTATTGTTTTTTTTTTCTGTGACTAAGAGAACCTTGTTGGTTCTGGTCAGACTGTGGTTATAATAATATTGTGAGAATGCTTCTGATGATCAGCTGTTTTGTATTGGGGTGGGTGCTTAATTAAGACATACTATTGTTCATACAATGTATGATTGTGTCAGCAATAACTGCTGTCATCAAAACATACATTGACAAAACAATTATTGTTATTGTGACCAACAGCACTAATTCTTTTTTACTTTGCAGATTGTTTACTTTTCCTTTTCAACAATCACAAATTATCTTTAGTCATGCTTTGTCTGAAACTGAGTTAGGCTTTTGAAGATGGGCATTCTTTGTTTGTTCATTCTTACGACCCTCTCTCGTTAGGCTTGTGACGATGGCCATTCATTATTTGTTCATTCTTACGACCCTCACTCTTCCAGTTAGGCTTGTGACGATGGGCATTCTTTGTTACATGTAGTTCATTTTTATGACCCTCTCTCCTCCATCAGGTTGAGTTGGGCTTTTGACGATGGGCATTCTTTGTTTGTTCATTCTTACGACCCTCTCTCTTCCATCAGGTTGAGTTAGGCTTGCGACGATGGGCATTCATTGTTTGTTCATTCTTACAATCCTCTCTCTTCCATCAGGCTGAGTTAGGCTTGTGACGGTGGGCATTCGTTGTTTGTTCATTCTTACGACTCTCTCTCTTCCATCAGGTTGAGTAAGGCTTGCGACGATGGGCATTCTTTGTTTGTTCATTCTTACGACCCTCTCTCTTCCATCAGGTTGAGTTTGGCTTGTGACGATGGGCATTCTTTGTTTGTTTAATCGTAAGACTCTTTCTCTTCCATCAGGTTGAGTTAGGCTTGTGACGGTGGCCATTCATTGTTTGTTCATACTTACGATCCTCTCTCTTCCATCAGGTTGAGTTAGGCTTGTGACGATGGGCATTCGTTGTCTGTTCATTCTTACAACTCTTTCTCTTCCATCAGGTTGAATTAGGCTTGCGACAATGGGCATTCTTTGTTTGTTCATTCTTATGACCCTCTCTCTTCCGTCAGGTTGAGTTAGGCTTGTGACAATGGGCATTTATTGTTTGTTCATTCTTACGATCCTCTCTCTTCCATCAGGTTGAGTTAGGCCTGTGACGATGGGCATTGGTTGTTTGTTCATTCCTACGACTCTTTCTCATCCATCAGGTTGAGTTTGGCTTGTGACAATGGGCATTCATTGTTTGTTCATTCTTACGATCCTCTCTCTTCCATCAGGTTGAGTTAGGCCTGTGACGATGGGCATTCGTTGTTTGTTCATTCTTATGATCCTCTCTCTTCCATCAGGTTGAGTTAGGCTTGTGACGATGGGCGTTCGTTGTCTGTTCATTCTTACGATCCTCTCTCATCCATCAGGTTGAGTTTGGCTTGTGACAATGGGCATTCGTTGTTTGTTCATTCTTACGATCCTCTCTCTTCCATCAGGTTGAGTTAGGCCTGTGACGATGGGCATTCGTTGTTTGTTCATTCTTATGATCCTCTCTCTTCCATCAGGTTGAGTTAGGCTTGCGACGATGGGCATTCGTTGTTTGTTCATTCTTACGATCCTCTCTCATCCATCAGGTTGAGTTTGGCTTGTGACAATGGGCATTCATTGTTTGTTCATTCTTATGATCCTCTCTCTTCCATCAGGTTGAAGTTAGGCTTGTGACGATGGGCGTTCGTTGTCTGTTCATTCTTACGATCCTCTCTCATCCATCAGGTTGAGTTTGGCTTGTGACAATGGGCATTCATTGTTTGTTCATTCTTACGATCCTCTCTCTTCCATCAGGTTGAGTTAGGCCTGTGACGATGGGCATTCGTTGTTTGTTCATTCTTATGATCCTCTCTCTTCCATCAGGTTGAGTTAGGCTTGCGACGATGGGCATTCGTTGTTTGTTCATTCTTACGATCCTCTCTCATCCATCAGGTTGAGTTTGGCTTGTGACAATGGGCATTCATTGTTTGTTCATTCTTATGATCCTCTCTCTTCCATCAGGTTGAGTTTGGCTTGTGACAATGGGCATTCATTGTTTGTTCATTCTTATGATCCTCTCTCTTCCATCAGGTTGAGTTAGGCTTGTGACGATGGGCGTTCGTTGTCTGTTCATTCTTACGACTCTTTCTCATCCATCAGGTTGAGTTTGGCTTGTGACAATGGGCATTCATTGTTTGTTCATTCTTACGATCCTCTCTCTTCCATCAGGTTGAGTTAGGCCTGTGACGATGGGCATTCGTTGTTTGTTCATTCCTACGACTCTTTCTCATCCATCAGGTTGAGTTTGGCTTGTGACAATGGGCATTCATTGTTTGTTCATTCTTACGATCCTCTCTCTTCCATCACGTTGAGTTAGGCCTGTGACGATGGGCATTCGTTGTTTGTTCATTCCTACGACTCTTTCTCATCCATCAGGTTGAGTTTGGCTTGTGACAATGGGCATTCATTGTTTGTTCATTCTTACGATCCTCTCTCTTCCATCAAGTTGAGTTAGGCCTGTGACGATGGGCATTCGTTGTTTGTTCATTCCTACGACTCTTTCTCATCCATCAGGTTGAGTTTGGCTTGTGACAATGGGCATTCATTGTTTGTTCATTCTTACGATCCTCTCTCTTCCATCAAGTTGAGTTAGGCTTGTGACGATGGGCGTTCGTTGTCTGTTCATTCTTACGACTCTTTCTCATCCATCAGGTTGAGTTTGGCTTGTGACAATGGGCATTCATTGTTTGTTCATTCTTACGATCCTCTCTCTTCCATCAGGTTGAGTTAGGCCTGTGACGATGGGCATTTGTTGTTTGTTCATTCTTATGATCCTCTCTCTTCCATCAGGTTGAGTTAGGCTTGCGACGATGGGCATTCATTGTTTGTTCATTCTTACGATCCTCTCTCATCCATCAGGTTGAGTTTGGCTTGTGACAATGGGCATTCATTGTTTGTTCATTCTTATGATCTTCTCTCTTCCATCAGGTTGAGTTAGGCTTGTGACGATGGGCGTTCGTTGTCTGTTCATTCTTACGATCCTCTCTCATCCATCAGGTTGAGTTTGGCTTGTGACAATGGGCATTCATTGTTTGTTCATTCTTACGATCCTCTCTCTTCCATCAGGTTGAGTTAGGCCTGTGACGATGGGCATTCGTTGTTTGTTCATTCCTACGACTCTTTCTCATTCATCAGGTTGAGTTTGGCTTGTGACAATGGGCATTCATTGTTTGTTCATTCTTACGATCCTCTCTCTTCCATCAGGTTGAGTTAGGCCCGTGACGATGGGCATTCGTTGTTTGTTCATTCCTACGACTCTTTCTCATCCATCAGGTTGAGTTTGGCTTGTGACAATGGGCATTCATTGTTTGTTCATTCTTATGATCCTCTCTCTTCCATCAGGTTGAGTTAGGCTTGTGACGATGGGCGTTCGTTGTCTGTTCATTCTTACGACTCTTTCTCATCCATCAGGTTGAGTTTGGCTTGTGACAATGGGCATTCATTGTTTGTTCATTCTTACGATCCTCTCTCTTCCATCAGGTTGAGTTAGGCCTGTGACGATGGGCATTGGTTGTTTGTTCATTCCTACGACTCTTTCTCATCCATCAGGTTGAGTTTGGCTTGTGACAATGGGCATTCATTGTTTGTTCATTCTTACGATCCTCTCTCTTCCATCAGGTTGAGTTAGGCCTGTGACGATGGGCATTCGTTGTTTGTTCATTCCTACGACTCTTTCTCATCCATCAGGTTGAGTTAGGCCTGTAACGATGGGCATTCGTTGTTTGTTCATTGTTATGATCCTCTCTCTTCCATCAGGTTGAGTTAGGCTTGCGACGATAGGCATTCTTTGTTTGTTTATTCTTATGACCCTCTCTCTTCCATCAGGTTGAGTTAGGCTTGCGACGATGGGCATTCTTTGTTTGTTTATTCTTATGACCCTCTCTCTTCCATCAGGTTGAGTTAGGCTTGTGATGATGGGCATTGTTTGTTTGTTTATTCTTATGACCCTCTCTCTTCCATCAGGTTGAGTTAGGATTCCAACTATGGGAATTCATTCTTTGTTCATTCTTAAGACCCCCTCTTCCTTCAGGTTGAGTTAGGGCATTCATGGTTTGCACTGAGAACTTTGTTTTCTTTGTGGCCCTCTATTCAGTTGTCTATTAAGTTTCAATTTTCCTTTAATGTGAAGGGGTGCATATCTGTGTCATTGGGAGGAAGATGCTCAACAGTTGTTCAGGGTAACATTATAAATTTTATTAAAATAATTTATGGCATGGAGAAAGTCCATTCATTTTGACCAGTTTAACTGCTAGACCTACAGTGTTGTGAAAAAGTAATGAGAGCGAAATGCGTAAATTTCGTTCTTTGTCCCTGCGAACTTTCGACGAAATTTCGCTCGAAAATTCGAGCGTCGTTTCGCGATGTTTCCA
>NC_090870.1:20799598-20802098 GCF_036669935.1 Montipora foliosa | reverse complement strand
GCGCGATGTAACATTGTCTTTAATAAAGAGTCTCTATAGCGTTTATCAGTATGACTGTGGAAATGTAAGAGCAAGCTAGTATTGGTTGGCTTTCTGTAGACTTGAGTTTCAAGTTTTGTTCCATTCTTGATGATATCAATGCCGATGAAAGGAATCCTATCATCAACAGGAAGCTCCATCGTGAACGATAGACTGGGATGTAGGCCATTCAGGGTAGTAAGAAACATAATGGCAGCATCTGAGTATCTTCTGCACAAATGAGGCATCAAGCCATCGCGTGTGAGTTTCTCTTCGAGGTGGCACATGAAGACGTTCACCATTTGGGGACCAAGGGGGGAGCCCAATTTAGCCACTCCATCCGTTTGCTCATACAACTGACCATCAAACTGAAAAAGTTGATTGGTTGTGGCAATTTCAAGCACCTTAACAAGCTGATCTTTTTGGAGGTTAAGCCCATAGGTTTTATTAAAGCAGTCATCCGTGAAAGCTTTGTTGACCAAGATGTTGACATTGGTGAATAGAGCTGGAACTGGCATCATAAGTGACCAAAAAAACATCATCTTCATTAACAGAAAGGTTTCGAATAGCGAATGTCTTCATGTGCCACCTCGAAGAGAAACTCACGCGCGATGGCTTGATGCCTCATTTGTACAGAAGATACGTTGATGATACTGTTGCAAGAATGCCAAATACTGATGCTGCCATTATGTTTCTTACTACCCTGAATGGCCTACATCCCAGTCTATCGTTCACGATGGCGCTTCCTGTTGATGATAGGATTCCTTTCATCGGCATTGATATCATCAAGAATGGAACAAAACTTGAAACTCAAGTCTATAGAAAGCCAACCAATACTGGCTTGCTCTTACATTTCCACAGTCATACTGATAAACGCTATAAAGACTCTTTATTAAAGACAATGTTACATCGCGCTTATGCGCTATCTTCCACAACAGAGACTTTTAATGAAGAATGCGTCAAATTGCGCTCGATTTTTAGCCGTCTTGATTACCCTTGGAGTCTTATTGATTCTGTTATTTCCAATTTTGTTTCTCGAAAACCTTCTGTATGCACAGCGGAGAGAAATGGTGACGAGAGCAACTTATCAGAATTAATCTGCCATTCAAAGATCAGGTTTCAGCTAATTCTGTTCGGAGGCAGTTGCGTGATCTCAGTAATAAGATTGGCCTCGCTTTGCGGCCAGTTTTTGTAAGCAAGAAATTAAAACAAGACCTAATACCTAAAGAAGCCAAGCCATCAATTGTTAATCAGTAATGCGTTGTTTATCATTTTGTATGTGACCTGTGCGATGCAGATTATGTCGGCTATACAGCCCGACACCTTTTTCAACTCGACCGTTGTCAGCTCAGAGGCGGTTTGCGACTCGAAAATCCATCCCAGCCAAGACTTTTTCACGCAAAGCTAAAGCCACATCATTTGCGAACCTCTGTGAATGTTTCGTCATCAAAAATCCCCAGGCACTTGACTGGAAATGAGCATTTTGTGCTTCGATTCCACGACAGCTGATGAATTTAACAGCTGCTGATAACCGGACAGGACACGGAGCTTGGGTCCGAGGTCAAATTAACTCCACCCGATGAGATACAGTCATTTCATTAACAATACTTACCCCATCCCCACAGCGGTTTCTCGAACAGCTCCATTGTTATGAGCGACCAATGAATGACATAGCGAGGCGACGCAACGGGACATCATCAGAGAAGACAAAGAGGAAAATTCGAATATTCTGCAGGGTTTTTTTCGAGCAACAAAACATGTTATCAAATGCGAAGAGATCGCTTGAAAATCAATCTGATTCCTCTCCGAAACGCCGCAAACGTCCGAATTATGCCCCACATTGGAAATTCTGGTAAGTTGACTGGTAAAGATCTGCATGAATATAGTGCGCTACGACCATTACGTGGGACCCGTTTTACAAGCTTAACTTTCGCACCCCAAATTTCTGTTACGATACTGCCAACTGTTTTAGTCGACAACGAGTTTGACCACTCTCGATTTTCCTTCTCTGTCTGACTATGCTTGATTATGTCGTTTGTAAAGGTAAGGCTATCCTCTGAGTATTTGTAATTGGATAGAAGCCTATGAGAAAAATATTTGGAATAAGCATTTCCCAACGCGCAATGCCAAAATTCAAAATGTGTTTATAATAGCTTTCCGTACATTGTACAGTTGCGCACTATATTCACGCAGATCTTTACCAGTCAACTTACCAGAATTTCCAATGTGGGGCATAACTCGGACGTTTGCGGCGTTTCAGAGAGGAATCATGTTGATTTTCGAGTGATCTCTTCGCATTTGATAACATGTTTTGTTGCTCGAAAAAAACCCCGCAGAATATTCAAATTTTCCTGTTTGTTTTGTGTGATGATGTGCCGTCGCGTCGCCTTGCTATGTCATTGGTCGCTCATAACAATGGGGTTGTTCGAGAAGCCGCTGTGGGGATGGGGTAAGTGTTCTAAATTAAATGACTGTACCTCAT
>NC_090870.1:20789598-20797098 GCF_036669935.1 Montipora foliosa | reverse complement strand
TAATAAAATAAATAATGAAGTCGAGAGAAAATCTTAAAGTTTGTAAGCCATAAACCTTCCTTTTTCGTACAAATTGCTATCTGAACTGTAGCCTACGTGTAGTTGTACCCTCCTGGAACGTCTACGAAAAGCTGACACAAACGTGTTCCGTGACGTCACGCCTTTTGCAAGAAAATGTATAATGTTTTCTCATTGGTCACCTACCTTAGTCAATTCTTTGCAGAACACATTGCTGAAAATAGATTGTATCGTTGACTCCGCTTTTTCGGAGGTGATGACAACAGTGAGGAAGGAAACGGTGCAAAAGGAACGTGAATAGTTTGCTTATCTTGAGTCGGAGATGGGCTGTAACTAGCTAGCCTGGGGCGCTTCAGTGTGAAAATCCAAACTTTTCCTTCGACTGGAAAACAATCTGAGGTTTTTCAAAACTTGCTGCGTGGCAGCTTCTCATTGATTTTTTCTAATTGTTCAAGCTTATGCTGCCAATTCTGCTGTTTCTGAAGGACAGCATTAACTGTATCGTTCTTAATCGATTATTATTTGTCTCCATAAATGAGATTAAGGTCTAGTTAACTCCAACTTGGATAAACTTTCATTGCTTACAGAAAGGATTTACTACAAGACACCACTGGGTAAATATCACTCTGTCATTTACATGTATCTAATTTCACTAAATCCGTATCAAGAATTAATCTGTAACTATTTTCAAATTTCGAATAATATTCCATTAGATGAATAACCCAGTTTGAAAGCAATGGCAAGTGAGTGAATCCGTAAGCAATACAATAACACAGCCTGCAAATTTTTGTACTTCAAGACTGTGTTCACATCAAAGATTTTCTTCTTGCTTTGGACTAAATATCACTCATAATCCTTTTCAATCTCTCAAAAACACAGTATACACTTAAAAAGGGGCATTGACTTGAAAGAACAGAAATATGTCATACAATCGAAATTCAATGAAGTATACCAAATACACCTAATTACGAAAATTCCAATTATTTCCAGAAATTGCATAAACTACCGTGCCGTCACGGAACATGATTTGGGTCAGGTTTTGTAGACGTTACGGCTACACGTAGGCAATCTGAACTGGTAACTCTTAGTTATGGTCAAATCTCTGCGTCATGCTTGCGTACAAGTAAAACTGAACATTAACTGGTTATGAAATACCAAGAAATCCATGCCCTATTCTTTAGGAACAGTGTTACAGTCAATTAAGAATTCAGCAGTTCGTAATATCACGACGAAGCATTGCTGCGTGGTTGACGGTTCGTTATTGCAACATGTATTACGTTGTCTTGGATAGAACTGAATTGCACTGGTTGCTATATAAAAAGATAGTTACGGGATTCGATCATTTCCTCAGAGAGGTTTCAAGATGATACCGACAAGTCGAAGACGTTTGGGGACCTTGACCTCATCACAGACTGAAACAAACATTTAGCACTGGAAATCTGACAATGTAGCTTTCAAAGAAGAACCCTGGAAGCAAGGGATTCTAAAATTTATTTTTTTCGGATACAAAGAATTTAGACAGATTTGACTGTAAAGGTTATTTGCTGTGACTTAAAGTTACTATTTTATAAAATGGAGGTTTCCTTTAAAGGTAGTGGTTGCGAGAATGTGAGGGTAATTTATATCCAAGGTGAAAGTCAGTTGTGAGCACAGATACAATAGAGCTAAAGACCTATGTGGACGGCTGCTACATCACTATTCTCCAAAAATCTGCTTTTCTGGAAACAGCACACCTTTATGTATGAGATCTTTGTTGTGACTTGACGGGTAAAACATACAGAACTCTGATATTACTCTAGAGATGATAAGATTATTTTTATCATAAATAATTATATTTTAAACTGAGTTCTTAAAGAGGCTAGGTCACGCTGTTTTAGGTAATTTTGTTTAAAATTGTTAGTTATGAGCTCTAAACGTCAAATTGGCAGAGCGAGAGTCTTTCATTTGCAAAATCACGGCCACATAACAATATGAAAATGATTTTCCAGCTGTTTAATTTTAAATGACATTTTGATATAAACTGATATAAATTTGAAAAAAGGTGGGCCGACGTTTTTCAAATTTACCCAAATGCAATCCCCTTCAATCCTCCCCAGTTTTGTCTATTCTTGTCCCTTCTTAGCTTTCCTGTGTTTTGTTTGAGTTCTTCTATAATTTTGAGCCGTTATTTTGTTATTTCAGTTAATTCTATGACCATTTAATCAATACTGAAATTGGCTAAAATTGCGTGACCTAGCCCCTTTAAACCACTTATACTAGGACTTCATAATTCCAACATACAAACCACTTTTGCAAAATCAACCTGCCATTGTCCTAAACGACGAGAGAAACCATTTGTGGACTAAGTGCGATTTCACTGCAGTTAGCGAAAGAGAAGGTAAGGAGGATTCAGAAGTGACTTCCCATACAGGGCCAATAATATTTGGCGAGGAGGAGGGAAAACTAAATTATATGAGGAAAAGACCATGTTTAAAGGCTAGAAAAACCAAGGAGGAATTAAAATGAGAATGGTGTAGGGATGTCTTCCCAAGGGTTAACGAAAATAAAGCATGGCTGTGGATGAGGATTAGCAATCTAAATCCGGAAACAGTAACTGACCTGTCCCACCAAGGCTCAAGCTCTGAGAATCAGTTACCTTAAACATGGATTGACCAATAAACAAATGACGACAAGAGTAAAATGAAAGGTGAAATCTAGCATTTGAGAAGTGATAGGCGATGGCTCACGACTAATGCAAGGAAAGACAAGACAATGGCTTTTTCCACGCAAACCGTTTGTAGGACTGTGGCCGCGAATGTAGAGGAATTCATTGTTGTGAAATTCACATAGATGTGAAGCTAGAATTGAAACCTGTCGGAATCTTTGAAATTTTCTCTGCATTCCTGTTTAAATATCTCAAGGAAAATGCAGTGTAAGCAGACAAGACTGAATTTTTCAAGCTCGCCATTTTCATTTGTTGTCTGCTCCCAAGCACGTGGCTTTACTTCACGATCGTCATCTAAAGCCAGAAATGTGATTGTTGCTGGTTTATTATTTTTTTTACGTTTTTTTACCCTGTTAGGACAGTGGCGTCTCCCAGATTTTATACTAATCATTTCTAATGGATAAAAGATACTTAGCAATGTAACCATGGTTGTTTGAAGACAAGTTAAAAGGGAAAACAACTCACTTCCGGTTATCGTCCGGTCCGTTTCTCAAAATGCGCTTGCTTAAGCTCCATAATTGTCGATAAGTCGCACAAGACACTCAAAAATCAGCTGCCTTTATGTATATTTTTCAATCAGCTGGATATGATGTTGCTGGATGAATTTTTTTCCGGGTGAGAATTACCCGCATGCGACTAATCCGCATAAATTAAGGTTGGTTCTGAATTCTACTCAGTTCGCGTTCACTGAGAAAAAATAAAATAAGCATGAATCAAGTTTGATGTGCCCTTAAGTCCCACAGAGGCAGATTCTCTAGGGCAATTTGATGGGGAACTTGTTTTGTTTTGACCTCTTCTGTATCAATTCCGTCTTAACAAAGCCAAAAGAAAGGAAAAATAAATACAAGTATGCCACGGCGAATTACGTGACGAAAGCGTGACCGACTTGTTTTCAGCACAATGGTTGTTATGCAAATTTGTCTTTTCCTGGTGATGTGCATTCTCTTTGAAAAATAATGATATCAATCAGGAATGAAACAAGCAAATTTCAAAGCGCCCTTATTAAATCTTTGCATTTATGTGCTTTTCACATTTTGAAAGATTCGCTCTCGTCGCTTTTGATCTCGCAGGTGACATTCTACGATGTAGTTCCCTTGATAAGTGTTTCTGAAAGGAGTTATAAATGCAGAAGCTTTTGTTTGTTATTTATTATTAGTATTGTTATGATACCACGGGTTTTCTGTTGCCGATGAATATATCACACGACATTTGCTTACACATATAAACACTGTCACCTTCCCGGCATCATATGCAATTGGCTACACGGTCGATCTAAAACATTCAAATGTTCATTCTTTAGACGTGGTTTGTTATGCTTGTGAGCCTGCTTGTTGGTAGTTAATGGCGTGATTGAAGGTTTTTTTTTCCTGAAAGTGCAGAAATTAGTTACTACTTAGAGACATTCACGTTCACCGGTCTTTCTTTTAAGCGAGTGTGTTAAATACGGCCTGCGATAAATTGGGATGACCAAACATCGAGTTCTGATCTCATGCCCATCGAATGTTTCCCAAGAGGAAACATACCATTATATCCCTTCCTTTTGAAAGTGATTTATGTTTTGGAAAACATAATCCGTAATCACCTCAGACAAGCAACACCTACTACTCTTGCGGTTGAACCCGCTAACTTCTTGCGCTTTTTGCGTCTTGCGGTTAAGCTCGTAACTTCAAGCTTTCTATCTTCTTGCGCTTTGAATGTTCTTGCGGATAAACCGCAATTTAACTTCTTTTGACCGCTTGCGTGTTCTTGCGGCGTAAGAACTTCTTGCGCCACTTCTTGCACGTGCATTATTTTTGGGCTGTACTGTAGCAGACGTTCCTTTGTTGCTATCTTGTTCGAAGTATATGCACAACACCTCTGTGGTTTTCCGTTGGAGAAAAAGCAACAGTCAGTGAATAGCAAGTGACCTTGCATGTCCCATGCCGGGTTATCACATTGGCGGCAAGGAGACGATGACACGCGGCAAGAAGCAAAAACTACGAAGAAGATAAAAGAGAATCAATAGCGGATAGGAAAAGCTAGCCTTCGAGAAGATTTAAGCTAGAGAAGAAGCGAGAAAGATAGTGAACAATCATCGCAATTCCAAACAGCATACAGTACATTGCGCCATCGACCTCGTTCTAAGAGAAAGTTATGTCAACCCAAGGAACGTCCACCACAAGTGGCCCAGCAGAAATTCGAGTCTCTACCGTGGGCAAAACACTTCGTATTAACACATTCAAGATTCCAGATACTCCCTTAGAAGTTGATGATTTCGAAGAAGAAACAATATGTTTTAAAATCAAAGATGTTAAAGATAAAACGAGCGCTCTCAAGATTTACGGCGGTCAAGAAATCAAGAAACTCGCTCGGAATTTAGCCTGAACTTAGGAACATCAATCAGCCAGTGAGAGACGTGAAAAAAGACTGCAAGATATGCAAAGTGAACCATCGAGGAAAGAGAACCCAAAAAAACGGTAGAGCTGGAACTCCACAAAGGTACCGAAGTCTACCCAGCAAGAAAGTACCATCGCCAAGCACCCATAAACAAGAATGGAAAAAGAAAGGAAAGAGCGCCGAGAACGGCTGTAGTTTATTGGGGGAAAACAGGAATTCACCACCCTGGACGCAACGGCCTAGCCTGTGGACAACAATGCCTAAAGTGTGCGAAGTATGTTGCAGATCAGGATCAGGCATAAAGCAAGAGAAAACAAAGAAATCACACCAACTCAAGAAAAAATCAAAACCGGATATCAATACAAGCTGTGAATCAGACAGCGAATACCTCCAGAAATCATCAAAGCGCATCCATCACCAAGTGAGGAAGCTAAGGGCAGATAAATCTGAAGACACTATTCTCATCAGCATAGGAGACATTGATGCACATGTGGTATCTGATAGCGGAGCAAGGCCTTCAGCCACAGAGAACCAAGCAAAGACACATTGAAGACCCTCCAATCTGACCTGATAATTAACGGTGAATTCGGAACAAGAATCGAGGAACGAGAAGCAAATTCTCAAAGTGTCTGAAGGAAGAATGGACTCGACCTTAAAGTCAAGGCAGTGAAACCACCGGACATCATTGGAGCATTATTTGATTAATATAGGGACACATTTCATTATATAGGATGCTTCCGAGACAGAAGCACAGGCCATGAGATAGAAGTTAAGCTAGAAATGGAAAACACGGAAACAGTACCTGTAGCCCAGAAACCACGCCTAGTCCCATACCACCTACAGAGACCCCTGAAAGAATGGCTGGAGCAAGGAGTGAAGGAGAACATCTTTGAGAAGGTCCTAGATGAAGAACCCATGACGTGATGCTCACCCCTGGTTGTACAACCCAAACCCAAATATGTGGAGATGAAGAATGAAAAATTAGAGGCCCAAATGAAGCCATGAAACGAAGAGTACAGTCACAGAGAGCTGAAGATTTTATCCTTCGCCTACATGACTGCAAGATCTTCACGAAGCTGGGCGTTAGACAACGTTACCACCATCCGACACTAAACCCTACCATGAGACAAGTAGCAACCTTCAGTATGCTCTGGGGAAAACTACAGACCCAAGAGATTGACATTTGGAGCTAAATCTTCACAAGATGTATTAATTTTGATGAAGCGATGTTCAGAATCTTCGGAAGCATACCACACTGCCTGATCCAAAGAGAAGGGATAATATACTTCTCGGAGGGGGAGATGAAGCACAGCACAAAGACTTGTTGAGAACCGTCCTCCAGCGAGCAAGAAATAGTGAAGTGACTTTTAGATAGAGAGAGTTCTTTGGACATGTCTTCACCAAAGAGAGATTGAAACCGTTACCAGATAAAGTGAGGGCAATCAAGGAATGCAGACAACCAGAGAACAAAGAAGCCGCTCAGTGCTTTATTGGAATGGCAGAATACCTGGACAACTATATCAGCAACTACAGCCATAGCAGCACCACTTTACCAGCTTACCCAGAAGGAAACGAAATTCAAATGGAGCAAAGAAGAGGGGAAGGCATTCAGAAAGATATAAGACATCATCTCAGACGATAAGACAGTGGCATTTTTCGACCCGTTCAGACCTACTATATCCTGCGCACAGATGCAAGCTTCAACCAAGGTCTATCAGCAGCCCTGCTCCAAAAAACATGCAAAGGTATTCAACCGGTACACTTCATCAACCGTACAATGACAGAAACTGAAAAGGGGTAAAGTCAGACTAAAAAGTATGCGCTAGACATCAAGTGGGCAAAAGAGCAACTGAGGGTCTATCTGTAAGGAGCACCAAGATTCCGCATTGTCACGGCACACAAGCCACTGTTACCCTTGTTCAATGAAGCGAAGGCCAAGATGCCACTCAGAATTGAGTAATGGGTTGTGAAGATGCAAGACGTTGATTATAAGCTGATTTATGAACCGAGAAAAGATGAAGCAGATCCTTTAGGCTAACTCTCCAGACATCCGCTACCTGAAACAGGAGACGACAGCACTGAGAAGATTGTCAAATGGACCGTCAATTTAGAGCATGCTGTGGTGATCACAGAAATTAGAAAAGAAACCCTGAAAGAGGAAAAGGTGCAGAGACTAGCAAAGAAAACTGCAAGGGAGATTGGGAGAACCGTGACAAAGACCTGGAACCCTACATTCAAGTGAGAAACGAATTATCCGTAGCAGAGGAGTAATTTTTAGAAGACAATGCATAGTACTTCCAGCAGTTCTGCAAAAGAAAGTTGTCACGCTTGGACCCAACCTTGGACACTTAAGCAAAACAAAGACTAAGCAACTCTTGAGAGAAAAATACTGGTTCCCTGTG
>NC_090870.1:20759598-20779598 GCF_036669935.1 Montipora foliosa | reverse complement strand
TAATTTAGTGTTGAAGCGGATCTTTCTTGAAGTTCGTCTATTCTTGGCGTGTTTCAATAAAATAAATCAGAATGTGAATGATCTCGTTTTCAGAGATAAAGTGGAATAAAGTACATCATCAACTCTTTTTTTGACCTTAAACTGACAAGGTTTTTTTATGGTTTCTAATTTTAGCGTAATTCCTATTCGCTGGGTATTGACAGTTAACTCTGAAATGGCTTTTTTCCTTTCCATTCACTCACTGAGGGTGTGCTTGTTTTCTTTCAAAACTCGTGCGGTTCAGCAAAAAATAATTGCCAAACTGGTGAATTCCAAAGTAAATTTCACTCGAAAAACTGATATTACACTCATTGCTTTGTGATTCATGCGTCATTGCTTTGTGATTCATGCGATATCGGTTTTTAGCATAAAATTTACCATGGAATTCACTAGTTACGCGTTGAATTTTTTTACAGAAGAAAGCAAAGAAAGTGATTTAATTATTAAAGCAGCAACCCCGGGGGGACACTTTAGGAATTTCTGGGTGGGGATGTGCCGCTGGGACCGTGGAATCCTTAGCCTATACCAGAGCTACGTAGTTCAGCTGAATTTTGCTACCCTATACTTGAGTAAACTCCCACCGATTTCCGTCTAAATTCCGATTCTTGACAGTTAATAATATCCAGAGGTGTTTCATGATAGCCATTTATTGACACTGTTGAAGCTGAGTTACGTAAACTTAAACTTTGCCGATTTGATTTTTTCTTGAGTGGGAATTTCTGGTTTCCTTAGTCTTGATAAAATCTTCATCCGACTGGTCAGTTTCGTGAAAAATGATACCCTATTCTAGACCGAAAGGCTATGATTTATATACTCTATCCTAGAGTAAACTGTTTGAAAACCATACCCTTCACAGCGGCACATATCTATAAAATCCATATATGGCAGTCCCCCCCCCCCCCCCCCCTTTCCCCGGGGCAGCAACCGGAAACATCAAAACGCGGACAATTCGAGACCTTTTATTTTCACTAACCCTACAGGCAGTAAGATTAAATAACCAGGGAGCTCCGCTTTCAGGCTTGGCTAAATCTATATATTAAAATGGTTTCACTTAATATGAACAAGTGTATTTATTGCAGATTTTAGGGCTGTAACCCTTTAAAAAAGTTTTTAACCTGTTCATATTGTTAAGTGAGAAACTTATATTTATTTCAATTTTATTTAAGTATCAGCCATTTTATTAAGTGAACGAGGAGCTTATTATTCCGCTAAGTTTGTAAGCTCTGCCTTTTACAAAATTTGAATGTATGTTATTGAGTTTGCACGTTTCATGTCTAACGTGTACATACTAGCTATGTCCATGCCGGTCAGGGGAAATCTCTTTCCCAACATTTTCCGTTTGACTGATAATCTGTACACCCTCTCTCTTCAGTTAAAAAAACAGCAAAAATTACCAATTAAAAACTAAAGCGTAGCAATTCACTTACTCGACTGCAATTTTACAGTCAAATAAAGCAGCTCATGACTGGACATCCATTTTACACAAAAAGCCCATCATCTGAAAGGCATTAATTTAGTTTGGACAGTCGCCATAGTACTGATGAATTCAGTTCCAAGATAAGCAACAATAAAAGTAAGGTGACACACGCTAACACCAACCCGCTTGGGAGGCTAAGTTCTCACTCTGCATTCTCTTGTCCTTCCGTAAATTTTTTCTAACTTCTCTATTAGCCAATGAGTACTCGGCTGATAGTTTTGTCGATTAGTCTCTGTGATCTTGCAGACCCTTTCTTTTCCTTGATATCTCTACGCTTGTCGGTTAGGGACCAAGTCTCTGCACTTATCCAGTTCTTATCTCTTTTCCTTTTCTTCCCTTAGCACACATTCGCATGCATGCAAGTAGCTCTCCTTCGGCCAACGTTTGCAAATCCCGCCTTGTACTTTTACATGTTCATTGCCGTGACTTTAACATCGTCATTTCCCACGGCCTGCTCCCATCTGACCTTGTAGCTCAGTCGGTAGAGCAGCGGTGATCTAACCCGAAGGTTGTGGGTTCAATTCCCACCCTGGTCAGAGTTTTTCCCTGTCCTTGTGTGGGCCCATTTCCATTAGTAGGGCAACGCTCACATGGTTCATATGGGGTAGATACTTAGCACTTCACATTACACTCTAATCAGTTAAGTCTGTTCAAATATAAGTGCTTCACGGCCAACGTTTGCAAAAACGTAATCCCTCCTTGTACTTGTAGATGTTACTTAGAACCTCATACTTATTTTTTACAGCTATAGAGAAATTCTTTTTTTTTTTTTTTTTAATAATTATTATTATTTTTAACAACATAAAACATAATACACTACTTAACAAACTTAAAAGAAGAAAAACGTTACAAACAGATTACAATATTACTTCACAATGATCGATAAGTGGGTACCTATTACTTGTCAAAAGGGGGAGAGGCAAAACGGATTAGATAACAAATTACCTGACAATAGCCAGAAAAAAAATAACAGGGGCGAAAAAAAGGAGAAAAACATTCAGACAGTCACAGCGACTGAATTATTTTGTGCCACTTATTTTCAAATGCTTTTTGCCTTCCTATTGTGACTGAGATCTGTTTTTCTAACTGTAAATTACTTTTGATCTGATAAAGGTATTCTAATATCGAAGGCTTAGTATTGTTGAACTTACATCTAAAAATATAGTACCTAGCTAAAAGTAAACAGTGGTTAACTAAAATTCCACCTTTTTCCGCAACCAGACCCAAACACACAGTCTTCCTTAAAACGTGAGAGGTTTGGATCAGGTTAACTGAAATCAGGAAATTTTGTATGTTTTTCCAAAAAACATTTGTCACAGGACAATCCCAGAACAAGTGAATTAGGGTTTCCTGGACATTTTGACGGAAGCAACATAAGTCTGTGTCAGAAAACTTAATTTTAAATAAAAAGGAATTTGTGGCGATTCTTCTGTGAAGAAGCTTAAACTGAAAGTTCCTGAGCTTTGTGCTTAATGTACATTTCCTAGGCAATAAATATATAGACCTCCAACTAAGATTCAAAACATCTTCAGATTCACAGTCCCTAAGCCATTTCGCTTGGCTTTTCTCAGGGCAAGTACATTTCTTATCTCTGTAGATCTGGTATGCCAGTTGGCTCGGCTTTTTGGAAGAATTTAGCAGTGCCAATATATTTTTTGGGTTTGGGTGGTGTGGCAGCCTCAATTTTAATGTCTTAAAAGCACACTGAATAGCTGAAGCCACTCCGTAATATTCAAGAAAGGAAACGTTAGGGCACCATTTGTTTCTAAAGCAACTGTAAGTCATTAACTTGGAATCGCTCGTCAAGAGATCATTAATATTATGCACACCTGCCTCAAATCAATGCTTATAAAAAATAGTCTTGCCGGCAATTCTAATCATTGAGTTGTTCCATATGGATTCGGCACCAAACTCCGCCCGTGAAGCAAAAGACTCTTTAAAAGTTAAATCTGACCACAACTCAATAAGTTCACGGAGGAAAGTATTTTTTATATCCAGGATTTTAACATCTTTTCTTGCCAAATTGCTAGTAAAAACTAATTTACCCCCAAACTTAAGTAAATAGAAGTCGAAGAAGGATTTCCACTTAGACTGGCAATCATCAGAAATATACTTAAGTATCCATGTAATTTTCAAAGCCTTATTAAATTCTATGATATCTAACATCTTCAACCCTCCATCTTGATAATCTGCTATCATTTCAGTTCGTTTAATTTTATCTCCCTTGTTATCCCAAAGAAACGTAAAGATAAGATCATTAACTTCTTTCAGGGATTTTACATAAGAAGGCATTGATGACATAACATATACCATTTGAGATGCAGCCAGAGCCTTAATAATTGCAATTTTACCGATCAAAGTTAACCTTCTATTGTGCCAATTGTTTAGGGCGTTCGCCACGTTCAAAGCCTTTTCCTCATAATTCTTTTTCGGTCCTTCCTCCTGATCGACACAGAACCAAACACCCAAAGATTTAACTTTACTATTTGCCCAAGTAAGATTTTTTTCAGGACAAAGAATCTGCTTTGATCCCTTAAGTGAGCCTATCCAAAGAACTTCTGTTTTTTCTCAGTTAACTCTTAAACCTTAGATCTCACCAAATCTTTCTAGCATGTAGAGAGAACGTTGCAGTGATTTTAAAGAGCCATCTAAAATCAAAGCCGTATCATCTGCAAACTTGCACTCAACGTTACCTATTGATATCCCTTTCATTGCAGTGACGTCCTTACGAACGGCAATAGCCAAAATCTCAGCACATAAAATAAATATATACGGTGAAAGCGGGCAGCCCTGCCTAACACCGCGACCCAATTCAAAGAAAGGACTCGACCAACCGCTATTCACAACACAGCTTTGAATACCGCAATAAAAGACATTAATCCACTTGATAAATGATGTCCCAAAACCAAAGCGAAGTAATGTTTGACAAACAAAAGACCATTCGATCGTATCGAAGGCTTTTTCGAAATCAACAAAAAGAAGCATTCCTGGTATGTTTTTAGTCTCGGTGTAAGAGATAACGTTATTAATTAGGCAAATATTTTCTATGATAGAACGGCCTTTCAAAAAGCCAGTTTGATCATTGTCTATTAGGCGTGGTAACACAGTCTTAAGTCTTGATGCGATTGCCTTTGATGCTATTTTATAATCGCAATTTAGTAAAGTTAAGGGCCTCCAATGTTTTAGTTCGTCAAGTGCCTTGTCCTTCTTAGGGATAAGCGAGATAATGCCCCTCCTTTGGGTTATAGCTAACTTGCCTTTTTGGTAGCTCCTGTTAAGAGAGCTAACAAGGTATGGCGATATATCGTTCCAAAATACCTTATAAAATTCGGCAGGAAGGCCGTCCGTTCCTGGTGATTTACCAGATTCCATTAATTTAACCGCTTCCAAACATTCCTTTGCCGTGAGAAGCCCTTCGCATTTTTGTTTATCATCATCAGTAAGTTTTGGGAGTTCCTGATCAAGAAACAAATTCTCCAGTTCCCGATTTACGGTAGCAGAGGTCCTTGAAGTATAAAGAGAGCCGTAAAAGGAGTTACATTCTTCTAGGATATCTGAATCATTCGTTAGATAAGAACCGTTGTTTCCCTTAATCTGCACAATTGTTTTTCTTTTACAATGTCTGTTTTCTAGATTCAAAAAGTATTTTCTGTTTTTCTCGCCTTCATGGTACCATCTAGATCTAATAATAGCACCTTTTGTTTTGTATTCAATTATACTTTCCAATTCTTTTTTCTTGAGTTTCAGTTGCTCCGCAAGAGCGACTTTATTGTTACCTGGATCACACTCCAACTGCCTTTCTAAGGAGGTTATTTCACTTTCAATGGTGTCTTCTATCTTTCTCATCCCCTTCATTTTAATCTTAGAATATTTTATCGAAGTAGCTCTAATTTCAAGTTTAATCATTTCCCATAATAATACTTCATCTACCTCAGCGTCATTTTCATATTGTGTTAACGTTTGAGCAATTGTCGCCTTAACGGCATTTATAAACTCATTTTCACTCAAAAGCGCCGAATTTAATTTCCAAAAACCTGGTCCTCTTTTATTCGAGTGATAGTTCACTTCCATTGTACAAAGAGAGTGGTCTGTTTTATAGCCCGGAAGAATATCAGCTTTAGAAACCCTGCCGGCAATGCTTGCACTTACCAGAAAGAAGTTCTAACGACAATGTACTTCGGGCTTGTTCTGTCTCCAAGTAAATCTTTTATCCTCCGGATTCAAATCTCTCCATATGTCCGTTAAATCTAAGTTATCTTGAAAAGATTTCAGCACCTTTAAGGAATTCGAATGCGTAAATGGTGATCCTCCCATTTTGTCTTTTAAAATGTCCAAAACAAGATTGAAATCACCGCCAAAAATAATTTCATCACATCTGAAAGACAAAATTTCCTTAAAGGCAGCTTCAAAAAAATACGGATCGTCCTTATTTGGAGCATAAATGTTAAGATCAGCTCACCGACTTCCAGATCAATAATGATATATCTTCCTTCTTTGTCACAGAATTGTTTCAAGATTTTGAAACAAAAATTGTTATTAAAAAGAATAGCGACACCAGCTTTGTTACTTGCCATGCCGTTAAATAAGGCTGTGTAGCCCCATTCAGCCGCCCAAAGCCCAAAGGAATTCTTTGTACAATGAGCCTCTTGCAACATGTAAATTGAAAATTGTTTCTTTTTAAGCCACTGGAATATTTCTCTTCGTTTATCGTTGTTAGCCAAACCTCTCACGTTTAAAGGGGATATAGTTATTTTAGACATCTTGCATTAAAACAGTTTTTTTGACTTCCCCAGAATTCGACCAGAGTTATCTATAGAGAAATTCTTGCTGACATGTGGGTTTCTCAACCTAGCATTGTTGTACCTTTGCCCCTTCTCTTTCATCTTGATGGGATTTCGTCTTAGCTGTAGTTTGACAGTTGCTAGAAGAAGGTGGTGGTTGCTTCCAACATCGGCGCCCCTCTTTACGGTGACGTTATGAAGAGAGTGCTTCCAGTGACTATTTATCAAAACATAGTCTATTTGGTTCTTGACGTTCCCATATGGGGAGATCCATCTTGACTTATGGATCTCTTTGTGTTCAAAGATGGTACCCCCAATCAGAAGATCATTTCTCTGTTTCTCATTACTATGTATGTTGCATAGTAATGAGGTTAAGACGTATGTGTGATCGCTGCGCACTCTTTCTCCTTTGGTTCGTTCTTTGCTGCACCAACCACCCATTTTTAAATGGGAGACGGTACAGAAGCTATAACAAACTGGCCTGGAAAATGCGACTCATGGCTGAATCTTCTACCTATTAGAAGGGATTTTTCCTATCCACCACTGCACCTTCGGTTGACTTATAAAGTTGCTGGAATCCTATTTCACAGTACATGTCATTACCCAAACAAAGATGTATTGTTCACAACATGCATACCACGCGGCTGGACAGACACTGATTATGCAATCGCTTATTCTTTTCTGCACAGAAATTTACCAAAGCGGCGTAGGATGAAGAGTCGCAAAAGATCATGTTTCTATTATCCTAACAGCTCCGCCGCATTCAATATGGAATTAATTGGTGATCTGACGTTCAAGCTCAACCCGGGGCCTTCTATGGACAGAACACTACCGGTCGTTGTTTCATCACAAGCCAAACGCAACCATGTATCACAGCCCACCGCTGTGTCACACATGTCACTCCCGGTTTTAACAGTTGCTGTCTCAGGGGAGTGAATCGGCAAAATCTTATCAATTTAAGATGCTCAAACCAAAAACTGCAAAATGGCTTTATTTCCATTGAATTTTGCTTGTTGAACACCCGATCGATCAATAAGAAGGAGCTTGCGATTAAAGATTATGCAGTTGGAAATAACGTAGATATATTTGCAGTGACTGAGACATGGCTACGAGAAAATGAAAACTATGATTTTTCCATTGCCGAAGTTTGCCCCACTGGATACTGCTTCTACCATGTCCACGGAAAAACTCACGAAGAGGAGGAGTTGGTCTCGTAATAAAGAAACACAAAAAGTTACGAGAGAAACCCAAGGAAAATTTGGACGTTGTTACGACATGCTCCACTGGATCTACAAGAATTGTAATCATTTACAGACCACCTACATCTAAGGCAAATCAACTAAATAGTGCTCTATTCTACGAAGAATTTGGCACCCTCACAGAGCAGTTAGTTGTTTCCCCTGGAAACCTGCTAATAGTGGGGGACTTCAACTATCACATGGATGACACTAGAAGCTTGGATACTGTCAAATTTAACAAGGTCCTAGAATTGTTTAGTCTAGTCCAGCATGTTAATGGACCCACCCATAAGAAGGGCCATACCTTAGACCTGATCATAACCAGAGCCGTGGACGAGTTAGTTATTTGCACTGAAACACAAGATTCAATGCTGTCTGATCACTCCGCTGTGTACTGTAAGCTTCACCTGAAGAAACCACCTCTGGAACGAAAGGAAATTAGTTATCGTAAACTGCACTCTGTAAATATGAATAGCTTTAACGATGATCTAAAGCAGTCCAACCTTCTGACAACTAACACCCTCGATCTTTTGAGCCTTACTGAACAATACGAAAACACATTGAAAGAAACACTTGAAAAGCATGCGCCTCTGAGACGACGTGTGATAATTCTCCGCCCATCGGCACCATGGTACCATGAGGGTATTGGTGATGCCAAGAGAAAGCGTCGGAAGCTGGAGCGCCGCTGGAGAGCGTCAAGACTGTGTGTCGACAGACAGATGTATGTTGACCAGTGACCAAAATACGAAGGCTTCGTATTGTTCATCTATTATATCAGAAAATGCACTAAATCCAAAAATACTTTTTAACGCAGTCGACAAGTTGCTACATCATAAAGTAGAGAAACGCTATCCGACTGTGCCTTCAACGATCGAGGTTACGAATAATTTCGCCGATGCGACTTCTTTGACAAGAAGATAGCAACCATAAGAACGGAGCTATCTAATGAAATGACCTCCACTATCACTCTTGTGGAGCAAGTGAACAGCCATGTCATGTCGAATTCACAGAGTTCAGAGTGATGTCAGCAAGAGAGGTTGAACGTTTTGTGGACAAAATCGGTAAAAAATCTTGTGATCTTGACCCTATACCAGCATCTATTCTCAAGGAATGCAAATCGGCTCTTCTACCCATTCTCACTAACATGGTTAACATGTCGCTCTAATCAGCTTATATTCTCGCTACACTGAAGGAAGCAATGATTAAACCGAAGCTGAAGAAGGACAACCTAGATTTCTGAGGATTTTCCAAATTTCAGACCTGTCTCAAATCTGAAGGTTGTATCAAAGATAATTGAAACGGCAGTATCTTGTTAATTGAGTGATTACCTACGTGATAATGATCTGGAGGAATCTTTTCAGTCAGCGTATAAATGCTTTCACAGCACAGAGACTGCTTTTTTGAAGGTGCAAAATGACATTCTCCATGAAATAGACAATCAGAAATGCGTTGTCCTGCTGCTGTTGGACATGTCTGCAGCGTTTGACACCGTCGACCATGAGTTGCTCCTGGAAAGAATGTCAAAACGCTACGGTGTGAAAGGAAATGCGCTAAAATGGTTCTGATCCTATATTCAAGGTCGGAAGCAGTTTGTGATGATTTATGGAATCAAATCAAAAGTGAAAGAACTTCGCTATAGTGTTCCCGAGGGAACAATTTTAGGGACGATTCTGTACTTGCTATACACGTCGCCCATCGGGGACATAATTAGACGGCATGGACTCAACTACCATCTCTACGCCGATGACACTCTCATTTAAGCCCACCCCCACTGAACAAGCCGGTTCCATAGCTGAGATAGAAGCGTTTGTTTCTGAAATCGACTCGTGGATAGTAAGCAATAATCTTAAACTGAATAGAGGTAAAACGGAGTTACTGGTCCTAAGCGCACGACACCGCCCACCCCCATCAATAGAATACATCGATGTGTCTGGTGAACGGATCAAGCCATCTCCTTCTGCAAGGAACATTGGAGTTATCTTCGATGAGCACGTCACTAGATACATGTAAGCATGTTACCAATACCTGCAAGGCCTGTTTTTTCCACCTCAGGAACATTAGTAAGATAAGAGACTGTTTATCTCCAGCAGACACTGAAAAGCTGGTTCACGCATTCATTACCTCTAAGCTTGATAGCGCCAACTCACTATTGTATAGGCTACCCACCTTTCTAATAGATCGCTTACAAAATGTCCAGAATGCTGCGGCCCTCATTATTTCTCTTACCAAGAAATATGACCACATTACGCCTGTCCTAAAGCAGCTGCACTGGCTTCCAGTTAACCAGCGCATTAACTATAAGATACTACTGACCTATAAAGTGCTTAATGGCCAGGCTCCTAGTTACATTACTGAACGTTGGGAGCTGCTCACTTGTGGGTCCTAATTTTCCCTTGAGGAATGAATCAACGAATGAAATGATATATGAAATGAATCATACACTGAACTGCGGATATGAAATCAAGTGGAACTATGATCCTCGCAGTTATGGTCATATCCGCACTTCAGTTTCATTTATCATTTCGTTCGCTAAAATTGCGTTGCAGTTCAGTATATGATTCATTTCATTTATCATTTCGTTCCCCCTTGTTGTGTTATACTTGAACTGCATTGCTCTCAGCCATCAGAATAGAGTAATTTTTTCATGTATATTATTATTGAATATATATTCTAAGATCTTTATAGACCTTTAAAGTTGACCATTATTTCACCTCAGCCAAAAAGATACAAAGTACATTATTTCAACGGGTCATTATGCTAACTTGAACGTAACAACATTACAGTAATTTTATAATTTTGAAAAGATTAAAGGACCTTTTACCAAAACACAAAATATCAAACCGCAAAAGCTCCACGTTCTCGCGTATGAAATCGCCAAAGTTGCAGAAGTTTGCAATGTTTTGCCAAGGGACCAGCGGCCGTCGAGGCAAATTTCGAACTTTTGGATTTTTCGGAAAAAGTAAAGCGCGCTAAAACTTTTTAATGTAATTTTTGAAAGTAGTTCACCAAAGGGGTCCCTTATTTAAATTAAAATAAGATAAAATATGAAATTTTGCAGCCGTCGGCAGATTCGCGATATTTACAGTCAGAGGCTCTTAAAATTGCCTTCTCGAAAGAGCGTGATCGTGAAGCCGATCAACCTATATATATACACAGTAAACAGTTGAGGTGACCAAAGGGGAGATCCTTCGACGATGCATATTTCATGCGTATGTAACGTAATCTACAATGTAATCGCTTGTTGAGTTAATCAGAATACAATATCATGTTTTCTAGGGCATTGGCATGGCAAACATGAAAATGTTCATGACTACCAGAGACGACAGCTACTTCGGCATTGGATTCAAATTGCCATATAGTGAATTGCTAATCTGGGCCGTGCTGTCCAATCTTCACAGCATGGCGCTGTTTGTATGGGAACGCGGTGATGAGACCTTGGCTAAGGCTCTAGTGGCGGGAAAACTGTTCAAATCCTTGGCGGACGAGACTGCTAAAGACGAACTGAAAGTAGATATGTGCGACGAACTTCTTGCGCATTCCCGGTAGGCTTATTTTTAGCTGATTTTCTTGATATTGTGATTCGTTTTAGCAAGCCGATGTTATACGAGTCGACCTCTTTCTTTTTATGAAAATTATTTTATTAAACTTAGTAAACACGTACGGCTGTTGGTCACGTTAAGCATAGTTGTGTTGGTATCCTTTATACACTTTACAGGGCTTCTTTAAAATACACCGAATTTTAATTCCTTAAATGTCCGTTGAAATTATCTTCCGAGTTGTTCAGGAAAGCATGGTCTACCATAAAAAAGTTCTTAAAAAATATTAGGCGTGTACAACAAATACAGTCAGCAAGAAAGCAGTCTAACAAGCATCTATTTGTATTTCAGGGCGTTTCTGTCTATTGCATTGGGCTTGCTGGACGAGTGTTACCGCACAAATGAGGATTTGGCACAACAACTTCTGACCTACAACTTGGATAATTGGGGAGACCAATGTTGTCTATCGATTGCGGTTGGTTCACGACATGAAGAGTTTGTGGCTCATGCATGTTGTCAAACTCTACTGACGAAAATCTGGATGGGTGCTTTGAAAGTGGGAAAGTGGGCCTCATTGGGAGTAAGTGTGGTTAAATTCGTACCCAGACGTTCAATAACTTTTGTGTACCGAGATGTGCACTGATTTTGTGTTATAGCTTCACTATTATACACAAATTAATATATATATATATATATATATATATATATATATATGTATAAATGTGGAGGTCGAGTCAACCTTGGCGTAAAGTCCTCAACGCTGTGGTAGCAGAGCTAAGTATACATAAGTTGAAGGATTAAAGAGGACGCATCGATTCTCTGTTACTCTAAGTTTCGCGCCTAAGCGCTCGTTCTAAGTTCTGTCTAAGTTCTGTCTGACAAGCGCTTAGGCGCGAAACTCAGAGTAACAGAGAATCGATGCGTCCTCTTTAATCCTTCAACTTATGTATATATATATATAACTAACTGCAGACAGTACTGTTTCGGCCTTCTGGGCCTCATCAGAGCTATGTCAGAGCTATATCATAAAGAGATAGCTAGAGCTCTTTATGATCTAGCTAGAGCTAGATCATAAAGAGCTATATGCCAAAGAGCTATATATATATATACAATAACCCAAGTTATTCACGGATTTTGATTGGTTCTTGGCTATGATCTATTAGAGGACAGACGCACGATTGACGTCACCATCAGCTTTCATGGGAATAAAGTTTAATTCTTTATTATATAAAACAAATAGATTCCATGTTGCCGTGGGTCTGTTCAGTAATAGATCACAGAAGACGTCAAAATGTGGTAAGACTTGAACTAGGTCAAAAACATTTATTTGCTGCCCCGAGTTTCATGCTTCTCATGAAGCAATCATCAGGCAACTGCCAAAAAGAAGGAATACATGGTGTTTTACAGTGATTTTGAAAAATGATGTGTCGCAAAGACCGATGTAGGTCTGCTTTGACTGAGATGTTGTGACCTCTGCTTGGTAGATGATATTCCGCACGTTGCACGTTCCGTCTAGAGGGCAGGATCTTTTGGATAGTTTGAGCGGGTGGATTTCATGACTTGTTAATGACGGCTTTATTTTGGTTGGAGATAATTGTTTTTACATTGCTCATGCAGCTATAACTAATTTTGAGAGTGTTCCAGTTGAAAATTCTGTGCAAAGGGTGTGATTTTGGGAAGTGCTTGCCGATTAAGGTGAGGAAACACTTTCCAACTTTTGTTTTGACGTTTTGGCTGTATGGAGGATTGAACCAGGTGATGTTTCTAGGCCTATTCTTGCGGTGTTTGGTTTCTGGAGTTGTTTTTCTGTAGGTTAGATTATATATGTAGCCGCCCTTGTTGAGTGCATCTTGGTAGGTTTCTTTCGCTTTATCAAATGATTCTTTGTCGGAAGAAATTTCTGAGAGGCGCTTGTTTATGGATTCCGGTATGTTCTTTAGGATGGATGGGGGGTGATTAGATTTCTTGTGAACGTAGAGTGGGATGTTTCCTTCTTTTGTGTAGGGATGGTGCTTTCCATATTGGAGGTCAAGGGTGACGTCTAAGAAATTTACTTTAGTGGTGTTTGCTTCGACTGTGATCTTTAAGTCGTTTTCACGGAAAATTTGGCAGAAGCCCTTGTTGATTCTTTCGATCTGTTGATGGTTTGAGTTAAAAACTGCCAAACCGTCGTCTCTATACAGGTCGATGCTGTTGCCATACTTTTTGGTTAGACAGGACAATAAATAACAAGCCACTAGTTCGCATGTTTCAGCGCCATCGAATTAAGGATCCCATTGTTATGTCGAATCGGCTGGCAGAGGATTTTTTCTCCCAGGGGCAATCATTGGAAAACAGTAGAGATTGCTTGGAGAGGAAAATGATTTCTCTCTCGTCGGCACTGATGGGTCTGTAGATATTGGCGAAGTCGAGTGCTTTGGTAAGCAGTTTTTCCGTGATAGAGGGGTAGAAGTCACATACATCAAAGCATATGAATGAGAGGTTTTCGTTGTGCTGTAGGGCGTTGAACCAGTTCAGTACGCTGGTCGTATTTTTCCACTGATTGATTTGCATCTTTTGGATTATGGGGGTGTTGATGTCGTCTAAAATGCGCTTACTAATTATACCAATCTCGGATTTGGAGGGGTTGATAAGGCGGCATGTTGGATGGTCGTGAAATTCAGGTTTGTGATCTTTGAAGGTTATGAAAGCTTCTTTCTCTGCAAGTTTTTCGATACGGTTGTCTAATCCAAGTTTTTTAGCTACTCTGGCGGATTGGGAGTTTAGTTGGTCTATAACTTTGGGGCATGACTTTTTGTATGTTTTCGTTACATTCTCGGTAATCAGCTTCTCATAGGTTGCAGTGTTCATTGAATAATAATTTGTAGTCTTGTCAGCAGGAATAAGTAGATTATTTGGTTTCTTGATTTTTGTTTCGATGTCGGTGTATAATGTTCTCTGGAAATTGCAGTTGGAGGCGTTGTCATCAAATTCAATGTTCTGAATTGGTTTCAACATACCTTCTTCGAAAGGAATCAGCTCATTTATCTTTGGGGGTGAGTTTCTTGACTTAAATCCATAGGTTTCCTTGGTTGATGTTTCAGCTTGCCCGGATAGGAAGTAGTGTGCTTTCCAACGTAATCGCCGCAGAAAATGTTCAGTTTTTTCGATTAGTTGTTTCATGTATTCATTTCTTGGTGGCAGTGGAATGTTCTTGGTTGAGTAATTCAAGTTGATCTTTTCCATAGTAGTGGACGATGAAACAATTGCTCAACAAGTTGGAGTTTATAAAATGAAATGACGTGATAAATTGATCATCCAATAAAAGTGCTCAATGGGTTTACCAGAGCTTTGAATATTCACTATAGGCTGGGGTACATAGCAACGGTTAAACAATAAAAACTGTTTCCAATGAGCTGCTAAAAATAAGCCTTAAATAATTGCGCTATTAAGAAGGAATTTCTTTGCATGTCTGCAACTTGCTACAAGCTCATTTCTGTTAAGGGTCGCCAAATCTGGTCTACAAATTATATAGTATTTCTCCCACAGACATAAATTACACTTCTTCGTTACATTTGAATAGGATCTCGCGTGCCTAACAATCCGCCATTTAATGTGATAGTCGACTTTCTTGTCTTCCAAACCCCATACATATTTACTAAGTTCAGTGGAATTTCTGTAGCGTTCATTTCTAAAGGAACGTGTGGTTTCTATAATGTGAGTTGAATATGAATAATTTGTAGACCAGATTTGGCGACCCTTAACAACAGAAATGAGCTTGTAACAAGTTGCAGACATGCAAAGAAATTCCTTCTTAATAGCGTAATTATTTAAGGCTTATTTTTAGCAGCTCATTGGAAACAGTTTTTATTGTTTAACCGTTGCTATGTACCCCAGCCTATAGTGAATTGCTTCCGTTTTTTTTTTTCAAAATCACTGTAAAACACCATGTATTCCTTCTTTTTGGCAGTTGCCTGATGATTGCTTCGTGAGAAGCATGAAACTCGGAGTAGCAAATATATGTTTTTGACCTAGTTCAAGTCTACGTATCTATTCAAAGCTCTGGTAAACCCATTGAGCACTTTTAGCGGATGATCAATTTATCACGTCATTTCATTTTATATATATATATATATATATATATTTTTTTTAAATTAAAAACTGGATCATTGGATAATGTAATTCGAGAATTTTTGAAGCATACGCGTGATTTTTTGGGCCTTTTTATTTTTATTGTGGTCTAGTCTTTCTATATTTTGGGGGCGTTTTTAATAAAACAATTAATCCACTCGCGCTTGTTAGATATATATAGATTACTTCATGGTTGGTGAGTGCGTACGATTTTTATTCACTAGTTGTGAAGGATGGCGTAAACGAACGAGTGAGCGAAGTGAACAAGTGAGTTTAACGATCCTTCACAACAAGTGAGTAATAAAAATCGTACAAACGAGCCAATCATGAAGTAATTTGTTTATTATATAAGTACAGAGATCATAAAGTTAACGAGATAAGTGTTAATCGAGAGGCTATCAAGCCACCGATCGTGAACAAAAGTCCAAAACAAATTGCAAAATATTTTTGAAATAAAAAAAATCTTTACCTTCCATACCTCGCTTGAGCACTTTTAAAACTTTTTCAGATCTTCTGAAGTATTTTTGTGGAGAAAACTAAGCAATAAAAGATCAAAAACTTTGAAACCCATACACCAGTCGGCCGCCATGTTTACAAATCTGTGAACAGGCCACATGCGCCAAAGTTCAACATCATATTAGTCAATCAAAAGGTTGATACGACAACATTTCACTAGTGAAAATAACAATATAGCCAATCAGAGCATCGATACGTCGTTTTTCACTAGTGAAAAAAATCGTATGACCAATCAACTGGCTTCTCTAGAGCAAAGAGACTATTTTTATCTCGATCCTTTTTCGAGTGTAAATCTCGGTATGTATATAATAAGAGATGATTATAGCACCTCGTTGGCTATCTATCAACTCATATCCAACGCACGCTCATGGAATAATTGTTAAATATATGGTACAAGTTGAAATTAAATTCAGGTCCATTTAAATCAAACTAGGTTAAAATAAATCGAACTAGGTAAATTCAAATCAAACTAGGTGAATTTAATTAACCTAGGTTATTTATCAACTGTTTGAAAAGGAATTTTCTTAATGGGGTGTGGTTGAAAAAAAAAGGGGCACCGTTTTTTAGGGGGGGGGGGGTTAAAAACAAAGCAAAAAAACAAAAAGTCGCCTTTCCCTCCTCCCACTTTCCTCTCTACTCTCTTCCTTTCTTTTCTTACTGTCTTTCTGTCTTTCTCTGTCCCTCTTACTCTTCCATCCCCTGATCCACTTGACATACCTACCACTACTTTGTGTATAATGTACTACAATGTGTACACGAGACTTGAACCGGGCACCTCTGACATCCCTTAGTATAGAGTCCTTTGCTGTAACTAGCCGCTAAACCACACAGGACTTGGACAAGCAGTCGTCATTAATTTTAATAGCAAATACTTTTCTCCTGGTGCAAGAGGGCCCAGACTCGTCTCAATCATAGTAAATTATGCAAAAGTTTACTCGTGCACAATACATGGCCCTGTACAATTCGTAAAATGGCGAACGCAAGTTGTGTTTATTCAGAGATTTTCTACAAAAAAAATTGGGTGAAGTTAAAGCTTCCAAAAAGACAAAAGTGACCAAAATGACCCTCTTTATTGACGACAGCTTTTACAACGATGCAGTGAAGTGGTTACAAACACGTAATGAAGACAGCAAGGACAGAACAAATCTGACAAGCCAAGACGTAGCAATTATCAAAAGAAAATGATGGAAACTGGAGGGTGGCAAAATATTATCCTAGAATGGAAAAGAAATTGTTCAAAAATGTCAACTATTGCGCACAAAGGAAGAGACAGGATGGACAAGTATATTAAGCGAAACTACGAGCTAGTATCTCAAGAAGTAATACAACACTCCGCTGAATACACGAAGAACAAAAGTCAATCCAGCAGAGGAAAAAAGCCTGTGCTAGCCCCTATTCAAGCAAGAGGAATTTAAAGATTCTCTGATGTCCCAGTTCTGCAAGAACAACGGCATTCACTTAGCTTCATGGAGCTCCCAGAAAACCAGCAACTCAAGGTTTGGTAGAAAGCAACAGTCAAACAGTAAAGCAAAACATCAGAAATATCTTAAAAGAAAAGAAACAAATCATTGGCGTCGGGTACTAGGGGAAGCTGCTAACAAAAATAACATTGTGGAACATGAAGCAACAAAACAAACACCCTATGAATTGGTATTTGGCATACCACGATGGAAAGACCAAAACTACCCCAGATAAGAAACCTGATCAGCATTCTACTATGGAGGAGGAGGAGGAGGAGGAGGAGGAGGAAGAGGAAGAAGAAGAAGAAGAAGAAGAAGAAGAAGAAGAAGAAGAAGAAGAGGCAGAGGAAGAAGAAGAGGAACAACAGCAACAACAACAACAACAACAACAACAACAAAGGAGATAAGGACAACTCAACAGGAAAAAGGAAGAAACACAGAAAGGAAATTCAACAACAACATGACAACAAGCAAACTCTATACTATTTCATTCCAAGTCAAAAACTTTAAATTTGTCAAAATAACAATTAGTAAAGTGGACCAAAGTCCAATGTACCAAACGCAATTATAAGTAATTGAAAAGGAACATGGATTGGGTTGTTCCAGAAAAAATCCACACCCCCCCCGACGGATGGGATTCTGGAAATTCTCGTGGGAGGGGGGGTCAAGGACCCTGGAAATCCAGGCGGGAGGGGGGGTTGAACTCGAAAAAGTCTTCTGCAGGGGTCATCTGAACCGATAGTTCACGCGATTCGAACGTTTAGTTCGGTGACAGTTTAGCGCTCTCAGACCCTGAAAATAGTAGAAATATTTTGTTCACATGTTTCTCAACTGACATAAATGATAATCTAAGTTCCTTCGCAGATCCTTTTATAGCAGAAAACGCGAACAAGATACTAAAGAAAGAGCCGTTGCAACGAAGAGTTTGAAACGCCTGACACATTTTTACTCGTACCCAGACCCAGCGCGCCACCGTTGTTTCGTGTAATGATACAAAGAAAGAACAAAGAAAGTGCAAAGCTAAGAGTGTATAAACACTCGTTCGCGTTTTCGCATTTTTGCTCCTTTCTTTTCTTAGTTCCACACAACAGAATTTCTATATAATTTAGCCAAAGCTTTAGAAATTAAAAAAGAACATCTTGTATACGTGATTGTGCGCATTTTCTATAAAAAATAAATTAAATTTAAGCCTAATATTTTTTTCCGGAAATCCAGTCAGGAGGGGAGTCTTTTGTCTTGGAAATCCAGACAAGAGGGGGGGTCTTGGGCTTCAGGAAATCCAGGTGAGAGGGGGGGTTAAAAAACGACCCCATCCGTCGGGGGGGGTGTGGATTTTTTCTGGAATAACCGATTTATGAAAGTTGTAACCAAATTTGGAATTCTTGACACTTGGATTGCACCAAACAGACTACAAATTACTGAAGACATGAATGTGTCATTAGACACTTCTAAAACAATAAGTTTCACTGCAGCGTGCAAAAAAGCAGTTGACGAGTGACACATGTACAAGAGGTGCAAAAACAAGGAAATAGCTTCTCATTGTTCAAATACAAACAAGAAATGACTGTTTAATGAAGGTTACAAACTTTGTGAACTACCAGAAAAATATACTTTGAATTTGATTGTTCAAGTACTTATAACCACAAATGGGTTTTCTGCTGAACTACATTTGAACAAGTAACTGTACATTATTCAATAATGTACGCTATAAAAAGTCAATTTTTGGATGTCTTTTTCCTTCCGAAAACCAGAAAAATAAAAATAAAACAAAGCTTCTCTGCTGCTCTGAGATTAAAAAAGCAGAATTGGTTATCATGCACAGTATGCCTAACCCCAACCTTAATGCTAACCATTTAAAATCAGTGCTTAAAATCAGTGTTTAGCTAAACTGGCCTTCATTGAGCTCAATATATTTCCCTCCAGGAAAATTGCCCGAACACTTACGTCCACGACTCCACCCCGACAGTCTGTACGGGCGGGCGTATGCTGAGGTCATAACTAAAATTTCTACCCGTGATGTTCCGTGGTGCGCTTCGCGCACCTGAGCTCAGGTAATGTTCGGTGAATGGCCACGGTATCATGGAGCAGAAATTGGGCAGCGACTATCGATTTTACCACTATAATGGATTTTTCCTTTTTTGTCCTTGTCTCCCTGGGTTTTAGTACGCTCCTCTTCCCTCCATAATGCATTTTGCTGTTAATATTTCCCCAGACGATGTTGAGCATCCTGGTTCCTCCTACTATAGCCTTCAAGGAGTTCAAGAATAAGAAGGAGTTATGCCAGGAATACAAACAAGAACGAGCGAAGAAAGGCCAAGCCCTGGCGGAAAAGAAGTATAGAGTACCAAACATGGGCAAGGCAAAGTTTGACATGGGAGATTCGCAAGTAAATCTCAGGTAAATCATGTCCGACATCGTCAGTAAGGTAATTTAGTAATATTATAGTTGGAGCGGGATTATGCATTCCTACAAAATTCTGGATAGAGGAGCGAGTCGAGCTTCAAGGCACAAATTACTGTGGGCTTATCCGTTAAAGAATAGGAAGAAAAATATCGAAGTACGAAAGAACAAATATGTAGGTAATTTTAGAAACGCTTGCTAGGCCACGCGACTTGTTACATTTTAAGCGCACCGATTTCCACTAACGTGTAACATCTGCATAAGAAATGAACACAAAGAAATCGCGATAGCGGACAAAAAAAGTGTGATTGGAACATGCAGATGGAGACCTGTTGTAATCTAATAATATATAAATTTAGCCAAGCCTAAAAGCGGAACTCCCGCTTGGTATGCCTTCTGCATTCCACGTCTTAAAACCGGTCCGGTGTATTTTATTTGTTGGT
>NC_090870.1:20732098-20754598 GCF_036669935.1 Montipora foliosa | reverse complement strand
GAGGAATGGTACAGGAAGTCACAGGAGGAACAACAATGAGAAGTTCGAGAAGGTAAACCATCTTCTTTGGGAATGGTACGTAAAGGCAGGAGAAGTCAATATTCCAGTGGATGGGCCACATCTCAAGGAGGAAGCACGCTTAATCGCAGAACAACTCGGCGAAAGATTATTCAAAGGAACCGACGGCTGGCTTGCAAAGTGGAAGCAAAGGCATAATATCGCCCTACTAAATATTGCTGGCAAGGAAGGAGATGTAAGCCAAGAGACTGTCGAAAGCTGGAGTAAGCGTGTCAAAGAACTGACAAGGGGATTTGCTCCAGAAGACGTTTGGAACGAGGACGAGACAGGGACAATCTGGAAAGCTTTGCCCACGACATCACTCGCAGAAAAAGGAAAGCGCTGTCAAGGAGGAAAGAATGCCAAACAAAGAATTACCGCCGCCTTCCTTGTGAATGCTGCCGGTGCCAAGGAAAGCCCCATCCTGATTGGCAAAAGCCGAAAGCCCCGCTGCTTTTCCAAGTTGCAAGATATTTCACGACCTTGTGGAGCCCAATATTTTAATAACGACAAGGGGTGGATGAGAACTGAAATAATGGACAATGTCCTTACTAAGCTCAATGGCAAGATGAAGGGTGAAAACCGGCACATTATCCTGTTCCTTGACAACGCATCATGTCACCCAAGCTCCCTGAAAGGTATGTTCTCAAATGTTCAAATCGAGTTCTTACCGAAAAACACCACCTCACGCACCCAGCCTCTGGACGCAGGAATAATAAAGATGTGGAAGATGTACTATAAGCGAAAGCTACTGCGACACGTTGCAAGTTAAATTGACGGCAAGAAGACGGCGAGCGAAATTGTGAGGTCTGTTAACCTTCTGATGGCAATAAGGTGGATGGTGAACGCTTGGGAGGAGATACTATCAGAAGTAATCTCAAACTGCTTTAAGGATGTTGGAATGTATCCAGACCAGGAAACTGAAATGGGCGACGATCCATTCGCCGGCGAAGAGTTGCTCGAAATTGAGGAGCTCTTGTCTCGCATCTCTCCAGATCTAGACGTATGTTTTGGCGATGTCGAGGTTGACGCACACGAACCTCCAGTTGACACAACACTGCCCAACTGGAGAGAGAAAAGGCGTAATGACATCCTCGGGGCATCAGAGGAGACTGAAGTGAGTGATGAAGAGACGATTGAAGAGTTTGAAGAATTAAAGACGCCAGAAGTCAGTTCAGTGAAAGGTGCGCTCGAGCTTTCAAAAAGTTGTTGGATTTCTCTGACTGGCGGGGAAACGAAAAACTGTCGCAAGCCATCACACACGTAAAAGATGCCTTGACGGACTTGCACCTTAAATCTTTGAAGCAGTCTTCCATCCGCAGTTACCTATCGTAACTACTCAGACTAATAGAAATTGAAGCCTGACTGAAAGACAGAGGTCGTAAACATTTTAAACTTTATCACTACTTTTTGTTGCAGTGAGGCTGTTAATGTTGGTTACAGTTATGATTTGTTATCTTCGAAAATCACTGAGGTGCATTCCTAGTACTGCAGTATACAGTACTGTATTACTGTTTAGTTATCGTCATTATCGTAGGATTGTATAGGGCGCAATAAAACAAAAGTGTCATTTAATACTGCGGTATTTTTTTGTATACCAATATTTATGGTTAGCTGGGCAAGCCCCGGTAAGCGGCCATCTATCCCCTACACCTCTAGCTTACGAGAACGGTTCTCGTAAGCGGCCAGCTCCAGTTACGGACATTTTTATCCCGTCCCAAGGGTGTCCGCTCACGAGAGCTTCGACTGTGGTATTCTATCACATGACCAGAAGGCAGAGATCCTATGAGATAGCACGGTGCTTGCGCAAGTCATTGCACGATTTGCGCTTAACACGGTACGTCATACAAATTCTTGGAGCTTGGTTTTTCTACACTAAAAACCTTTTCTGACACAAATTGCTGGAGAGGTTAACGTTGTTAGCCATAGTTGGAACCCAGCTTAGGCCCTAACGTAGTTGGGTGCCAAAAATTCAGTGTGATTATGTCCGATCACAAAGACCACACAACTGACGAGCGCGCTCCTGAAACGTCAATGAACAGAGGCGCCCATAAGATACCTTCAGCAAACGCTTTCGCGGATATGTTCAAAGCTGCCATGGCTCCAGTTCTGAACCAGCTGACGAACTTGAACGAGAATGTAAGCTCAGTGCTCCTGAACGGGTACGACGACTCCGATGAGGACGGTGAAGCCACCTCTAATGACAGGCCCGCCAAATCTGCGGACATGGATGCGGATTTATCCGCGCTCCTCACCTCTGCGAGCAAAGGTGCTTATAACGAGGCTATGCCAGGGGGAAGGAACTCGCGCAGGACTTAACAGTAAGCGAGAAGACTTCTCCGCCCCTTCACGAAGGTCTGGCGGCTATTTTTAATAATCTTTTGTCAGAAAAGGTGGGGGACGAGAAGCTCAAGGTTAAACTGGACAAATATCCTCGTCCAGAGAATGTCAAGGGTTTACGAACCTCGAAAGTGAACCCCTCAATCTGGAGCCAGCTTTCGACTACCATGAAGGCTCAAGATGTACGATCGCAGAAGGGACAAAACACTCTTATCGACGCCATTACAGCCATGACAAAAGCCGCTGATTTGGCGCTGGGAAAATACAGCTAAGAAAAAGAACTGATCACCTTGTTGACAGATGCTGTTGCAATGGCACCTTCAATACAACCACGAGGTGAATCACTCCCGACGCCTGGCCATGAAGAAAGAGATGCATAAAGACTAGGCCACTTTATGCAACCTGTCCACCTTTGATGGTACCTCAGAGTACCTGTTCGGAGATTTGTCAAAACTCGCGAAGGATATCACAGAGGCCAATAAGTTGACGAAAAGGGTTCGCCCTCAACATTCCGGGAATTCCCGTGGCGATAATTACGCTGGGCGCTCAACATATGGCTAGAGCCAGCGAAGATTCCAGCCTTACCCTAGAGGAAAATCCTCTGATTTTTTATGCAAAAGTCGCTTCTCAAAGCCGCCGAGAAAGAAAAAGGACGGCGAAACCAGCCAGCGCCAATGAATGTGTCTGAGGTATGTAATGCAAACATGACATCTTTGTCTATTGACATTGTATATAGCTTGGTAAAATCACAAGCTAGTTTCCAAGCCAGAGAGCTCAAGCATTTTTTGCCGCAGTGAGAAGCGATCACAACTGACCCTACTATTCTTCAGATTGTTACTGGAGTTAAACTTGAATTTAAAAACAGTGTTGCACCCATGCAACATTATGGCAGACCTGGTATCTTTAACAGTAGTCAACATTCAATTGTCAACGCTGAAATTGACAAACTTCTCGCTTAAGGGGTCATTATTCCGGCGGCACAGGAAACGGGGGAATTTATTTCCACAATATTGTTATGACCGAAAAAAGATGGCACGCACCGTACCATTCTTAATCTCAAAGCGTGTAACGAAATTATAGCTTACCATCGTTTTAAAATGGATACTCTAGAGGCTGCTGTAAACATGATGAGACCAGGTTGTTTTACGGCTTCGGTGGACTTAAGGACGCGTATTATACCGTTCCTATCCACCCATCTCACCAGAAATACTTAAAGTTCTGTTTTGACGGTGTTTTCTACAAATATACCTGTTTACCTAATGGCTTAGCTAGTGCCCCGTGCATATTTACTAAACTATTGAAACCTGTGTATACCACCCTCCGGAGCATGGGACATCTCAATTCAGGGTATATTGACGATTCTTATCTACAAGGCGACACCTACGCGGAATGTCATAAAAATGTCATCGACACCATCATGCTGTTTACCAAATTAGGGTTTCATATCCATCCAGACCAATCGGTTTTCATACCCTCTCAGAAATTAACTTTCTTAGGGTTTGTACTGGATTCTATTGCTATGCAAGTTACGCTTACAGGGGAAAAAGTTCAACGGTTTCTGTCTGTCTGCGCTACGCTCTTAAAAACATAAATGCCCACAATTAGACAGGTCGCAGAGGTTATTGGTATTCTGGTGTCCAACTTTCCTGGTGCTCAGTGTGGACCATTTTACTACCGCCACCTAGAGCGGGATAAATATCTCGCACTCATAGCAAACAAGGGCGATTACGGGGGAAAATGCAATTATCCCCTCCCGCTCAAATAGAAATTCAGTGGTGGCGTGATAATGCCGTAACTCTCAAACGAGATATCCTATGCGACCACCCCAGCACTTCAAATCAGTCAGACGCATCAACATTGGGGTGGGGAGCTGTTTTTGGCATTCAGAAGACGGGGGAGATAGACCCCTTGGTACACTGAATACCATATAAACATATTGGAATTACTTGCAGCCTTTTTTGCGTTTAAGTGTTTTTGTAGCCATATGAACAACTGCCACATCCAAATTCAGATCAACAATACCACAGCCCTCGCTTATATCAACAATATGGGGGGCTCAAAATCCAAACCAGCTAGCTGTTCAAATTTGGGAATGGTGCATATTACGAAATATTTGGCCCTCAGCTGTGCACATACCTGATCGACTGAACACTGAGGCTGATGAGAAATCACGCGTGGTCTCAGATAATCACAAGTGGATGTTCAACAAAGACTCGTTTGACAGGATCCTGTTGCGCCACCCCGGCCTCGATTTCGACTTGATCAGATCAGTAGTTACTGCTCGTGGCAAGCAGACCTAACAGTGTACACATAGACGCATTTACTATGAACTGGAATGGGCACAAATTTTATGCTTTTCCACCCTTTAGCCTTCTTCCAAGATGCCTTCAGAAGATCAGTCAAGACCGAGCACAGTGTGTACTAATCGCCCCGCCTTGGCCAACTCAAACGTGGTTTCCAGTCCTCCTACGACATTTGTGCGACCAGCCCTGGATCCTGCTTCCACAACCAAATCTTCTACACCACCCCTCCCGCAGTGGCCCACATCCACTACACAGGAATCTTCATCTGATGGTATGTCCTGTGTCAGGGGATCCTTCAGCCATTACCATTTTCCAGAGGAGGTTACCGACATTCTCATGGCATCCTTGGAGGAAAGGCACTAAAAAACAGTATGCCACATACGTTAAAAAATGGATGGCATTTTGTCGTGAACGAAAAATTAATTGTTATTCACCACCACTAAGCGACGCCCTTCAATTTATCTTGGGGCTATTTAATCAAGGGCTTAACTACTCAACCCTTAATATTGCTTGCTCTGCCTCATCTACCATTGTTACGATAGACAGGGAGGGAAGCTTTGGTAGCAACCATATTGTTACACGGTTTATGAAAGGGGTCTTCGAATCGCGTAGACCCAAACCTAAATATTACAAAAACTGGGATGTTTCAGTGGTTTTAAAACATTTATCTTCTTTATACCCCAATGAAAAATTGTCTTTAAAGGATTTAACGCACAAGGTCCTTATGCTAATTCTATTAGTTTTGAGTCAACGAGGGCAATTGATACACTACCTAGATCTACAGCATCTTACCATGGAGGAGGATAATTATTCCTTTGACGTCGCTGAGCATGTCAAGACCAGTACCCCCAGAAACCCACATACGAGGATTGACACTGCTGCCTTTGAGCCAGACAGTACAATTTGTCCTTTTACTTGTCTGAAAGCATACATCAACAAGACCAAGGCTTTGCGCAATAACGAAACAAAACTGTTTATTAGTTATGTTAGGCCCCATAAACCTGTATCTAGGGACACGGTCTCTAGGTGGACTAAGGACACTCTTAGATTTTGTGGTATTGATACAAAGGTGTTCACGGCTCATAGCACTAGGTCAGCATCTGTTTCCAAAGCTAATGAAAAGCACGTCCCTGTCCATGAGATCATGACAAAGGCAGGCTGGAAGTCTGCCGAGACCTTCTGTAAATATTACAACAAACCGGTTATTCAAGGAAACAGCCTTGCTTCCGCTATCCTTCACCAGTGAAAGCTTTGATATGTTTTTTGGAATAGTGCATGTGCTACGTTGCTCATATTGTTACTGTTAGACAATATATGACAAACATGGTTATCCTTGTTTATGCTCACCCTCTTACTTTTGTGTGGATTTCATTCCTCTTGTTCGAGTGCATGTCGTATGGGTGCATCTACGCTTTAAAGTCTCATGGTATCCTCTGCCTTCTGGTCATGTGATAGAATTGGAAAATTAAACGAGACTTACCTGTAAGATGAAGTTTGATTGAGATTCTATCACATGACATCAGAAGGCGAGAGATCACATGCCCTCCACTATCACACCCACCCTCTCTTGGTTGCCGGTCTCTTCTTACACTTGGCTTTTTCAGCCTGCCTACTATTTTAGATGCACCCTGTGCGTGGCTTTCTTTTAGTTATGACTTGTGCAAGCGCTGTGCTATCTCATGTGATCTCTCACCTTCTGATGTCATGTGATAAAATCTCAATCAAACTTCAACTTACAGGTAAGTCTCGTTTCATTTTTCAATTCATCCTCACAACTTAGCAGTAACTTAGAGACAAAGGCAAGACGGTATTCATTCTTCTGTAGGAATTGTTCCACGATTGCGGTGATAACACGCTATCTCATGAGGTTGGTGGCTTATTCATTCTTCACGAGGGATTTCCCTCTAAAAGTGATAAGCAATCGGGCACCTAGAATTCGTTTTGTTTGCGTAACACGAGATCGCTTCGAATGGGACTGTGAGGGAGGCCATGCTTAAGATGTCCAGCAAGACTTTTTTACCGAACTTCATATATAATTCACAAAGGTCAGAATACGAGAGCCCAGTTGGGCTCCAATGTAGGTGACTTTTAATTTAGATGAGGAAATAAAGAGCCAAGAAAGTCTGATTACCATTGGTGATAACATAATCAAGAACGTACGAACTTTTAAGTATCTTGGGTACACTATTACTAACGACGAAAAGAAATCATGTCGTTTCCTATATGCAAGGACTGGAGCGGCTTACCAAAAATGGAATGAGCTTAAACATGCCCTCACTGATCGACGAATCAAGCTGTCGACCCGAGTTAGATTTCTGACGTGTGTGCGTTCCCGGCTCCTTTACAGCATCCAAGCATGTTCACTAACAGAGAAGGAGCTCAATACAATCAAAGTGATTTGGAATGGTTTTTTTGTGGAAAATGGTGAAGGGTAGTACCAACCCATAAATACACCCACAAACAAGGAAAGGCAAACAACAACTGATAAAGAGGTAGACTGGAGGTACAGGATCTCAAACGATAATTGAGGGAGATAACTAACACACTCCCCATCCACACCTTTTGCCAACGTCACCATATCAAATATCTGGGACACATCTGTAGACTAGGGAACAGGGCGATGCAGAAACAATTATTGTTTGATACAAGGACGCAAGACAAAGTATGATGACAAAAACAGATCTGATGCGACCGGTGGATGTAAATCTAACCCCACCAGGAGTGCCCCAAGGCCAGACATGTGCCCAGTGGGAAATACGATGATGATGATGAGTTCCAGCAATGTTCAAGGCCATAGATTGTTTGATGACTCCATTATCGCCGTCGGAGTTGAACAGCTTCCCGTTGAAGGTCTGAAGGATTTCTTGACGTCCATCAAAGTACAACATGCTGTCGACTGCTTGAGAAACGTTTATGATTGAGGAGTAATTTACAACTTTTTCTTTGCTCAGTTGGAGTGATGTCGTGAAAAGAATTTTATGTAGAGCGTTTACAGAATCATGCGCTTCAAATTCTTCTTGAAAGAGATGCGAATAAAGAGAAGACTGGTTTGATTGGCAAAAATTGCCTGATGAAAGCTGAAGTGCTGGGTGGTTTTCTTTTATAAGGTGTTTGACAAGAATTTGACTGTCGGCAAAATTAACATTCAGTTCTTTTAGCTTGGAATGGAATTCTGCATTGCTTTTCCGGAGAAGTATTGGTGTGTCAAATATCGAGGAATTATGTTCAATCAGAATAGTGAGAGCCTCCCTATTTAGTCCCCGTTTAACGTTGACAAGGAAGGCCAGAAACCTCTGAAGTACTTGTTCAAGTGAGATGCATGGTATCATCAACTGGTTGATTTTCCTTGCAAAGGCTCCTCTCTCCATTGATGGTTCTTACAGATAGTTTATTAACACGTGAAGCTGCATAACTTACGGTTCCTAATGGCAGAATGTACTCAGAGAAAATTTTAACTCCTGTTTCATCAATAGCTGACAACTGACAAAGCTCTGCATTTTTACCGGTACAGGATGTCTCTTTATCAAATACAACAAACTTGTAGAATTTGGAAGGATCATACGAAAGAGTAAGTTGATTAGGTTTTTTTGAGTAAGGTGGTACCAATTTCTCATATTTCACTAGCTCACTGACTGATATATACTTCATCAAACGATCTAAGTCAATCAGTGATGTTAGTGCAGGCTGTTGTATCCTATGATCTAAGTTCAAACCTACTGAGTTCCCATATGTTGTTCCTTCTTTAGCTTCTTTACGAAGTGCTTGAGCTGATTTTTGACCATGCAACTGACTCCTTCTTTACTTGAATTTCTTGTCTGACTTTCTTTTTCTGTCCATGTTAACCTTTTTTTTTCATTGTGTCACCGTGTAACTGACAAAGATGCCCAGGTTCAATGTTAAGAACTTCAAGCACTCTACTCACATAGTTGTAGCCAATATTTTTTTGAGCAACTGCACATGCATCTCTGAAGTCGTTACTTTCACTTCCCCCATAGAAGCGAGTTTTGGGGTTTTTTGAAGCAATAATACTGTTTAAACATTCATTTCTTTGAGAGTTAGCACCAGGAGAACGCTTGCTCATAACGACATCGGTGGTATACTCGTTTAAAGCCCTTTGCAGTGGTTCACCTTGCGAATCCTTCCCATTGGGTAAATCACTGTGTTTGTAAGTGGCAGGACTTTTCTTAAATACACACCAGGAAATATCACATATTGCATGATTACCAAATGCATGTGGCACAATGCACTTTAGGTTTGCTCTCAAGTTTTCAGGCTCACCAACATTTTGAGATATGGCATAGCTAAAACATTTTGAAAAGTAATTGATCACTTTTAAACTTAAAATGGAACAGTTTGGATTTTTGAACCGGTCTTTAAGGTTGTATAAGCGTGTGGTGAGAGACCTCTTGGCATGAATGATGTCTGTCCATTTTTCCACACCATATGGCACTTTGGTATGAATATCAGCCAGAGTTGTGCTGTCATCATCTCCAATGTAAGTAGAAAATTTGACTCCTGCATCAGGTGCACTGCACCAGAGCTGGCATGCCACTTCTCGTTCCATGGATTTTGAAGACGCAGCATGATTTTTCCTGCAATCATGATTTTTTACAGTTTTGCCTGCCTTTTTACCAGCATCACAGAACCTGCAGGTTTTACATCTAGTTGCATAGGACAATTCTTTCCCTGTGGCAACACCCATTGCAGCCCCTTGCCCTGTTAGGGAGTTGTGGCCTTTTCCTCTTTTTTGCCACCCCATGTCATATGACACTGCTATACCAGGCAAATCATCATCACCATCTCGTCGTTTTGGAGTTGGCTTGTGCTATTTTTCTCTCTAGGTTTAAATTACTCCGGCAACTGCCCCTGGCAACTACTTCAACTGCATTACCAATTTCTCTTTTCCGCCTTTTGTAGAGAACACTGTTTATTGATGGAATGTTCAACACAGATAAAAAATTGTTTAACTGGGTTAGACCAATACCAGCATACTGCTCTTGTGTTGATGTCATCAGATTTTGGCCCTCGGCTTCCAGTTATGTGATGGCCAGAAGTGTTGACATTATTCAGCTTTCCACAACAGTTGCACTTTACAATAAACAAACTACATGTACTCAGTCCTCTTTTTTCTTCACTGACAATATTCTGCAAGGACAGGGGAGCTGGAAATCAAATTGGGAATATTTTTTAGAATATTGATAGTTAATGCACTTAAAAAATGGGAAATTGAGTTACACTGCATATGTTAGGTTGATGTCCCTTGAAGCGGTGATTTTCCTTTTCGCTTTCGTCGTCGCCAACGGCATGAACAATACTGACCGAACATGGCAGCAATTCCTATACCAGCCAGGAACACTCCTTTGTTTCCCTCTCCTTTCCTCGTTTTTTCTTTGTTCTCTCCTTGGGCATTACCATGCCTGTACGACTTTCTCCAAACAGCAATCGCGGCAGGAACAATTTTCCTTTTTAGCGTGCACTCGGTGTGTAGCATTTTCAAAACATTTCCTCGGAGGTCAAAAACCAATTCGAGGACCCTCTTCTTGTGAAAAAAACCATTCAACAAAACCGGACGCCTTGTCATAAGTCTACACACAAAAAAAATTCGTTTAGACTCCATTTTTGTTTATCATTTCGGGGTTTTAAAACTCGCGCGTTCGTTTCCAGTTTCCTCTCGAAAAAAAAAAACTGTTGTGAGCTACTGTTGTGAGCCACCTTACCAAAAATATTCGCTCGGATCACCAGAAACTTGTCAATATCCTTACAATGGAATCTATGTTAGGAACAAAGGAACCTTAACAACCGATGTATCATTCCTGGCCGATTCCCATTACAGGAACTACTCATCATTAACTGTTTTATGTATGTGCTTGACAACATTCTGTTCTTTAACTTGAGTAGTAGAATAAGTGCTTATCACTTCGGAATTACGCGGTTTAATGAGCTTATCATCTTCAAAATCTTGTATATTACCGACGTCAACAGCAGGAGCACAGCACCTCATAACTGTTCACCATAAAAAAATATCTTTAATCTTAGCTAATTCAGCAGCATCCTCAGCCGCTGCAATTTCATTGTCCAACCTCAACAATTCTTCCTTTAGCTTCCTTGCTCTAGCCTTTCGTAACTGATCAAGTGTCTTTTCCGACAGAATTGGCTTTAGCTTGGCTAGTTGAGCGGCTGAAGAAGACGTAGATGTACTAGAGGGGCTAGAGATAGTAATACGATACCAAAGGCATAGTTTGGTTATCAACGTGAGGCAAATCACCGTCTGCCATATCGGATTTCAATGACGACAACAACAGCAAAAATAATAAAATCGGGTAGACAAAATGTACCTTCACGCGGTGAAACTCCTCGAATTGCTACTCAACGATTTCTTGCACGAAAAGTCACTCAACAAAGTCCACAGTCGATGACAATCCAAACCATAAATCCATGAATTTTTAAGGAAATGTGATGGGTTAATCCTCCGGAATCCAAGTAGGGTTCATTCAAAAACGTGACGGTAAACGAATTTCGAGCACTCAGCTTGATTTTCTTTAGTAACAAAGGCTCTCACTCCAATAACTTGTTTACAAAGTCTGAAACACAGTCATAAATAGTTTTCTGTGCATCACCACCGCAGACAAACGGGATAACGAAGGAAAACTAACACACAAGCAAAGGAAAATTCAGACTGGTCTTACAAATTTTAGAGACGATTGGATGGGACGTCTACTCTTCTTTTATTTCGTCTTCTATCAAACGGATATTTTAATCATCGAGTCATTGTCATTGTTTCGGCTTAATTTTTTTCGCTATTTCACAGCATTGTATTAAAATTGTAAGAGCTTTAACAAGCCTAAAACATAAAGCGAGTGTCATAACAATTACGTCTTGCAAAATTCGGCGATCGGCAATGGCAGTCAGAGAAAGTTTGTTGATTCATTATGTCTGGGTCTTTTTGCTTAGCTAGTTTGTTTGTGCCACTATCGTGATGATAGCAACTTTGAATTCGAGCGAGATTCACAGATTCATCACGGTTGTTGTTTACTTTTTTTTCTTTTGCAGCTGCTCAGAAAGCAATGATTCTTTGAATGATGTGAAGAGTTGCAAGAATACGTTTGAACGTATAGGACCATTTGAAATGTTCGGAGAGTCTTATAATTTAAACAGTGATCTGTGCATAGGAGAGAAGCTATACGAGTTTTATCGAGCACCAATCACCAAATTCTGGGGAAATGTGGTGAGTGCTACCTCTAACTAAACAATCCAGAGCACTTGAGGAACGACAACGTCACTTCAGAATCCATCCATCCATCTGATTAAAGATGTTTAACGTAGGCAAATTTCACGTGGTCCTTGAAATCTTCAATTCATTTTTTCCTTGTTATCCTTTTGCAGATTACGGAAACAATTCGCAGTAGAACGTGTACTATATTAATGTGTTCTGACTGTGCTGTTGTTGTAGCAACCTCGTTCCCAGGGTCCTCTCTCTTTTTTCCTCGAGCAAGTACCCTGGTTGCGACTGGTCACATGCCAGTGAGTACAAATGAAGTGTGCACGGAGGTCCTCGACTTAATTTTGTCAACAGTATTCAGGTTTTTGAGACGCAGAATGCAACCGGAAGTGAGCTGTTTTTCCTTTTAACTTGTCATTCACATTGCTAAGCATCGTATCTTTTGTCTATGAGAGATGATTGGTATAAAAATCCACTGTCCTGGCACGCGAAATGTTCTCTTCGGGTTGCCGTCAACGTCTCAAAAATGTCGCGTGCCTAAACTCCTTAAAGCCCCGGCTACACGTTCAAACATTGTTATACAACATTTGTTGGATCGACGATGTTACCATGCATGTTTGATGACGTTTGTTCAACATTTTTTGTTGGAAGAATGTTTTGGTTTCGATCAAACATTTTCTCCACTATCCGACAAATGTTGAAGTGTGTAAGATTTCAAGATTCAAGATTTATTATTATTATGCACTATTTCAGAAAATAAATAATTGACATAACAATTAAAAGAAAGAAGGAAACAGACTAATTATACTTGAGTGAGAAAAAATGAAAAAGTGGGTAGTGGCCATAGTAGCAAATGCTTTCGAGATGGCCACTACCACAGGAATTAAATGAAAGGAAAACAAAAATATAGACATATATGTATAGAAGTGAACTGGCAAAATAGATAGTACAGATAAAAATTAAATAATAGTAATAAATTAAGAAATTAACAAATTTACATAAATATACAATATTATTATATGGTGGAGAGTGTTTTACTGGGAAATAAACAACTCGTAGATTCCATACGCCACTTCATCCGGGACCCGAGTGGCGTATTTTCCGTATGTCACCTTTGTGAGTGTTGTATCGTTCAGTGACGTCACGATTCCTGCCTTTTGCTTATGTTGAATTGGTTTCTCCCGTCGTGTTTGTTGTTTAGAATAAAAGCATGGCGAGCAGGTTTACGTCCATCAGCGACGAAGAAGTTAAAGAGTTTACAGAAAAACTGAAAACGAGAACACGAAGAAGAAAACATGAAGAAGAATATTTTCTGTTTGCTATAAAGCCCGGCCGTATTTGTAAAACTTTGGTACTTTGAAACACAATAAAATCGGAAATATTCAATATGTAGTCTCCATATAATAAAAAGAACATTACACGTTGGCTCGAAGATATGAATTTTATGTTCTCGTGGCAAGAACAATATCTCACTCGTTGGCTTTGCTCACTCGTGAGATATTGTTCTTGCCACTCGAACATAAAATTCATATCTTCTCACCACCGTGTAATATCCTCTATTTATTTACATCAATGAGTTGCATCTAAGGAGTATTACATTAAGTTCAAACACACAAAAAAATGATAAGTAATAATAATAATAATAATAACAATAACAATAACAATAACAATAACAATAACAATAACAATAATAACAATCAGGAAGGAAGGGAATATAATAATCATATTCCCTTCCTTCCTAATTATCATTATTATATTTGGTTTTCAAGGAGGTAGCGCTTATACTGTTTAATAAATGAAGGAAAAGGTAAAGTTTTAATATTATAAGGTATGTTTTCCAAAATTCTAGAAGCTCTCGGTGTAAATCTTGAAAGTCCATAATTGGTTTTGAACTCTGGTCTGTATAAGTTCTCTCTTGAGGCATATCTAGTGTTATAGATATGAATTCTGGATGCAGGTATTATTAAATTATGAAGAACTCCTGGGGTGTTATCAGGGAAATGCTTAAGTTTATAGATAAAGGATGCCATCCTAATATTGAATACATAATACACTATCAAAAGTGTGAATTTCGAAATAGGTTATAGTAAATAGAAGCAGTTTCTCTTTGGGAAGCAAAAAATATGGACCGAATACATTTGGTTTTTTTTTTCTTTTTACAGTTTGAAGTCGACTTTGGCTTACAGTTCCCCAACTGATCAAACCACATGAAATATAAGGGTAGATGAGGTTATAATAGAGTTGCCTAAGAGTACTAATAGACATAATAGCGAAGCTTGTTAAGTATGCGTAGATTCTTTGCTAATCGATTATTAACATGCTGTATGTGGGTATCCCATTTTAAAGTATCATAAAAACTCCTAAATACTTAATATCACTTCTCTGTTGAATATCACAAGCTGTTACGTTAATAGATACCTTTTTCCTAGGTGATGCAATTATCATATAACTGGTCTTTTTAAAGTTGATAGATAGCTTATTCACAGTACAGTACCTCATAACATTCACAAGCTCTTCATTTATAGTTGATTACAAGAATTTAATGTAGGCCGCCCTTTCAACAATGTTGTATTGCAAAGACTAAAGTGACGTGTTTCCAACAAGGTTGTATGCGCATCCAACATTGTTAGAAGCGTTCTTATAACAATCTTGGAACCTCTTCCTCTAATAATGTTACAACGTGTACCTGAGGCTTAATACTGAGTAATGTTTCTCAGTCTATATATGTTATTTGTCAGCTGGGCGAGGGTAGCATTTTCAAGACCTCGCTCACAGTTTTTCGCTATACGGACCGACCCTTAGACCCTCTCTCTCTTCCTGCCTCTCTGAAATCATTTTTTTAATTGTTGACTCGCACTTCGCTTGGTAGCGAATGTAGTATTAAAGCGACTTACAAACTGAACGTTTCATAGAGAAATACTTTTATTTTGAATTCTTTTTCCAAACCTCTTGTCTCATAAAAAGTAACTTCTGTATGTAAACGGATTCGGTGTCAAAAAAATGGAAATTTAAAGGCCCATTTTCACCCTAGACGCAACGCGATCGTTTGTTATTGTTTTGAATCTCGAATAGTGTATTCCGATTAGCCATTGCCATTAGCCTGATCGTCGTGTGGTGATTTTAACAAGAGAAACCGCTAAAATTCCCTATTATCTTTATGGAGTCGACTAATTTAGACACTAGAGAATCACCAAAGCGGATTTTTTACGGTTCGGCTATTCATCAAAAGGAATAGAACAATTCTGAAGCTAACGAGCTACATGTAGGTGACATTATTTCAATGCTGAAATGCAACCCTTACTTATTTAAAACTTACTTTTACTTTGTCAGTTTCGATTTGTTGGGATACCTGGGACGCAAAAGTAAATGCTTTTGCAAAGATGCTTCTGCTCAAAAGAGTGGCAGAGGTTGCTGTCTTTGTGGAGCGGTGAACAAACTTCGCCTCGGCAATTCGTCATGTTCGAAACTATTCAAGTTCAAATCGATATATTTTAAACAAATATAGACATAACATACTACGATAAAATTATGACATGATAAGTAGAGAACGCGAGCAATTTCAGAATACCCCGCCACAGCTAACCACTATTGTTTCCCCTATGCGGCATCTTTTGAAGAACGAGACTTAATACAATAGAGCCTATTCTTATTCAATGAGATGCAAATAAGTGGCGGGGTATTCTGAAATGTAGCCGAGAACGCATCCAAATCAGGACGTAAAAGATTTATCTACGGATGGCTTTTGACGAAGAAGATTCTGAAAGGCTTTCTGAGATTTTCAAATTTTTGTAATTTCGTGATACACGAAATCATGCTGGGCGTGCGTTGCGTCTAGGGTGAAATTGGGCCTATAAGGTCATCTCACAAGCTCACGCAACTTAAGCTAGGATTCCGCCGGCCGTGAGCGGGCCGGATGAGAAAATGCCGCCCACTTCCGGAACCAATCAGATTGCAGGATTTATTGAATTCCGCCCGCCACGCAAAGGGAAAAAATAAAAGAAAATACTTCGAATGAGCAACAAATTAAACAGTGGAGTATTACTCTATGCTAAGTTGGAAGATAACTCTGCCGATATTTGTTCTAAAATGTCCAGTGGATTCTGATAGGTGATTTGTTCGTATTAAGAAACTCTGTTTGATGCGTAACATTGTACATGACAACTGTCCTAATCTTTTACAAATTCATTTCTCTGAGATACGTATACCTAATCAAGTGATTTCAAGTGCAATTTGGAATAAATAAGCATGAGTAAACAAAATTTGGGCGAGTACAATTTGTATTCTCTGAAAAAAATTACAAGTGCTGATTTAAAATCATGCGATTACTTAACAACGATATAAATGCAAATTTTTCACCTTCATTGCACTAATTTCAACAACATGCACAAATTTTCACTTTTCTGCACTCTGTTTGGGAACAATTGACGTGTTCTCAGCCAATCAACACGCTGAAATTTTATTCTAATTATCAAATGGTGGTATTGATATCAGGAAGTCATTTCTCTTGTGGTCTGTCACGTATCCTGAGTCGATTTTGAGCGATTACATAGCTGGGTCCTCACCTACGTTCCCCGTAGGCTTTTCTCGACGCACTTTGCATGAAATTCCCTCTCATGCTTCCAATTCCTCACGTGGCCGAGTTTCACTTCCCTGCCTCTCTTTTATCGTATACTTGCGACTCTTCTCGCGAGTTCTCTTTCTATGTTCACATCTACAAGTCAAGCTTGGCCTTGATCTCCTCCTTCACATTTGCTCTGGCCTCCAATGTTTTAGTCACCAACTCGGGTCGATCCCGTTTACTCTGATTTTCTTCTTGATTGGTTCTCGAAATGACCCGATTTCAGCTCTTACCTAGCCATATATGTCTTTAAACCTGACCTGTAGGGGCTTGAAGGGAACCTGCAGTCTTACTACAGGATAAGTTTAAATCGAAGGAAATTATGTTTACAAATTTGGTCGAAATTTGTTTTTAAAAAGTGTTTATATTAGAAAAAGTGAGTTTTAAATCGCCTATTTTCACTTTCAAATTTCGCAGGCGCCGCCATTTGGAATAATTCTGGGGAGTAACGGTTGTCCTATTGTTCTGACACAAAGAGCTTTTGTCTAATAACAATAGGGCAACCGTAACACCTCACAATTATTCAAGATGGCGGCACCCGCGAAATTTGAAAACAAAACTAGGCGATTGTAAAACTTATTTCTTTCGGATACGAACGCTTTCTTTGAAAATATTTTAGATTGACTTTTTTTTGTTGAAGTGGAGGTTCCCTTTAAGGTCTTCTTCATTCTCCTCTTGTGAGTATTGCGAGATTGAATTAAGAGTTGTGGGTTATAAAGGGATTTTTATATCGCATAGTGAAACTGCTATTGGTGGTAGCATAGTAGGTGAAAAGGAAGAATAAACTAGAAGAACGAGAGAGGCTAAATTGATTCCGTGGGGAAAAAGGCATGGGTACTGATTCGGAAAATAAGTGGTTGGAACCATCCACCCAGTTAGATAACACAGGGAGCCGATAGCATCTTTCAAAATGTTATTTTCTTGCTAACTTGAAAGAAGGTCCTTGTGATTACAGCTTACCATCCAATTTTGCTCTTTTCTATTACAGATTGTTTATTTCATATTTCTTCTGGTATTCTGCTACGTCGTTTTACTTCGTCTTCCTCCAAACCCTCCGCCATGTGAAGTATTCCTTATCATATTTGTCTTCACCCTGTGTACAGAGGAAATGAGACAGGTTAGTCTAAAGTGATTTCTATCATCAAGGAGCCAAAGAGATTTTTGTTTATTTTTTACAGGTTGAATTTAAATTCAGGTTAAAATGATGTCAACGTACAGTACTCGCCCGATTTGTTGGAACACCCATCCCCGTTTTCCCCCTCTGTCAATGCTGATTTTCACAACTACCAGAAGTTGCCCGAAAAATTCTCTCGCAACATTGAACTCGGGGGAGGGGGTGGCGGGATAAGCTGCGATCTTGTAACACGATGATTCTGGGCGATGATTCTACACCATTCGTTAAGTGTTCCAACCAAATATGTCCGGTATTGTAGGTCATTTTATTTTGAACTACAATGCTCGTCACATTTGTTGGAACACCCATCCCCGTTTCCCCCCTCCTTCAATGTTGATTTCAAAACTACTAGAAGTTGTCCGAAAAGTTTTCTAACAACATTGAATTGGGGGAACGGTTGAGAAGGTTGTACATTTTTTCTACCAAAGAGTTTAGAGCCTCCGCGGTAACTACAATTTCGCACATGCGTAAATGATACGATGTGAGACTTAAATAAATATAGCTTATCATACGTTATGGCTACCGATGGAACTGCCGTGTTTGTGTGAACTCTGAGTACTTTTTGGAAGTGTTGAATGACGAGCTTAAGGTGGCTTACTACAGTTTTCCGAAGAAAAAGATCAAGGTTTTGGAATCTGTGAAATTAAAGCAACAGGAGATCTCTTCTGAAGTGTTAGTCACTGCAATTGATGTAAAATGTAATTTTACCGAACAAATAAATGCAAATCAGGGGAAAATGCTAAAGATAGTGACCGAGCTCCGGGAGGGGGGACTGGAAACTAGACACTTCAACGGCTTTTTTCTCGAAAACCAGCCTTACAACCCTCAGGATTTCCGAAAGCGAGAAAAAATAATTTTGTAGAGAAATAAATAGTTAAATCTGCTAGACAGGTTTTTCACAAATGACAAAAAAGTTGATTTTCGTCTATTTTAATAATAACTGAAAAACTGTCGGATAGAACTTTTTGAAAAAAATGTTGACGGTTTTGTCTACATATTGTTTACTAATTCGCAAAATTTTAACCCTGGTTGTACGGCTAGGTTTTGAGAAAAAGGCCTTTGAAATGTCTAGTTTCCAGTCCCCTCTCCAGGAAGTCCGTCACTATATTAAGCGTCTTCCTCTGATTTGATTTGTAAAATTACATTTTACAGCAATTGCAATGACCAACACTTCACCAGAGACATAATTTTGCTTTAATTTCACAGATTTCAAAATTTTGATATTTTTTCTTCGGATAACTGTTGTAAGCCACCTTAACCAATCCACGAAATGTATAAATAGCCAAACAACGATTAGAACGTCTTTTCTGGCATGGATGGTTTGGATTTCCGATAAAGTTGCTATCTGACAATGGAAGAGAATTTCTAAGTTTAAGCTTAATTATCTCTGAAAAATGCATGGTTACCCCCTATTTTCTTTTTGGATACCAAGAGAACTTGCTAAGTTCTGTTTTCTCCGCATAGTTTTGAACCACGTAAAACTATCCCTGTATTAATAAGCACCGCCGATAGGAAATCGGAGTATCTCGAGATGCGGAGAATGTATGCGCAGTAACAATAGTAGGCACTGCCCATAAGGAGTAGGCTGCTGATGCAGAGGTAGGGAGTTCAAGATCAAGTTCTGGTGAGTATACACAACGGCCGCGGTCTTGAGAAAGATGAAATGTCTTTGAGAAGTGTTGTGTAGAGGGCGTGGGCGTAAGGGGGGTAGATATGTGAAGGAAGGGTGGGGTAGGATACAGGAACTGGAGAGGATCAGGGAGGGGTTGTTGAGTCGAAGACCCCCTAAAGAAAACCAAGTCCTGTTTCTTTAACTACACCCCCAAAAAAAGAAAAATCCCTATTTAAAATAAAACCAGTTTACAAAATTTAAACCGGGTTAAAAAAAAATGAACCGGTTTATAAAAACTCAAACCAAAAACAAAATTAAAGACAGGTGGAATTGTTAAACATGCATGTTTTTCAAATATCAGTTCGTGTGGAAGGTTAAAATTGAATTCCGTTTGATAGCGTTGTTCTTTGTCTATGCCTTCAAATTGAGTTATAGTTTACTACTTTATTGCTCCTTTGTGTTTCATCTGTAGGTACTTCAGTCGGAACCCAAGACTCTGCATAAAAAGTTTGAGGGATGGGCCTCAAGTAAATGGAATTTGTGCGACGCTTCTGCTGTACTGTTGTTTTTTATTGGTTTTGGTTTCCGTATGAGTCCTGGGACGATTGAAGTTGGCCACACCTTTTATTGCATTGATATCATGTTGTGGATTGTCCGGGTTCTTGATATTTTCTCTGTCAGCAAAGTTTTGGGACCGTATGTTGTCATGATAGGTCGAATGGTACGTACTAGTTACCCTGTCTAATGCACATCGTAGAACGACGGTAGACTGTAATAAATTAATATTTCTTATATGCGAAAATTTACTTGCTCGAAAGTGTCGAAGTTGTACAAGTTTTCAAAGGGCTGCCTGGATGACATGCAAATGATACGAGAGACCCTATCTTTTCTCATGTATATAAGCCGCGCTTGAGTTATTGACTGATACATTGGTTTATTCTTTGACTTTCAGACAATTGACATGACGTATTTTCTTTTGATTGTGGTGGTGTTTCTAATGGCGTATGGAGTAGCCCAACAATCGATCCTCTTCCCTCAAGAGGCTGGCTCATGGGAACTTGTACCGAAAGTATTCTTTCGGCCATACTTCCAGATCTATGGAGAATTGTTCATTGAGGACAATGTTTATTCAGGTTTTTTCATTTACCGTTTCCTGTACTAATCGTTGCTGTGAATTGAAGGAATAATCTAACCTTAATAATCAATTTAAGCAGCTGTGTTTAAGGAATAGGAAAACTTGGTTTTATCAAACGTGTACCTAAAGGTTGAATTACCACCGTGAACGATTTGGAAAGCTGACGTTTTGAGCGTTAGCTCTTCGTCAGAGCGAAGAGAAGAATTGTCGGTGTTGATGGTTTTTATGAGGGTGTGGGGGAGCTTTACCATTGGTGGAAATATGGTAACATAAATTTGTGAGTAAATTAATGGAATGAGAGGCGTGCATTGATTCCGTGAGGGTAGAACGTACCTAGTTGAAACATGAATTTTTGTTCAGATTCTTGCGGCTTTCTGTGTTCCGGCCCGTGGTGTATGGATATAGGCCACAAATTGTCATGTTGTGTTGGGAATGATTAGGAAGATTAAAATGGCGGGCAACTGGTTTTGATGCATCTGTCTTTTTTTTTTCTACATCTCGTAGGTGTTCGCGATAGCGGTCTCCGCCAATCTTCTCCCTGTTGCGCCTATGTATGTCTTCTTAAATAGTGTGCAGGTTATGCAATAGATGACATTTGCGGAGATGCATATAAAGTGGTCAGTGATTTTAAGAGATCGATTCCTTCAGGAGATCTTAACCATGTTAGAAATGAAAGAACAAGTTTTGCATCGTGTGCGTGTACATTTGAAAGTTCCCGGTTGGTATAGTTGCCTATGTTTTTGTCGCGTTTGAATGAAACAGGTGGTGCTAGGGGAAATATTTGTTTAGTTTCGGGATCATTGCGGAGAATTTTGAAGTTTTTGAGAAGGACATTTTTGACTGCGAGGTTTTGTGGATGGTAGCTGAGGGTGAATGGAATTCTGTTGGTTTCTTCGTTCTGTGACGTTTGTAGTGTGGTTTCTCGATCGATTTCGTGGGCACGATGTTTACCTGTGGTGACAGCGGAGTCAAGGTAGCCATGTTTGTGGAAAACTGGCGAATTTCCACGCATTTGCTGTTAAAGTCAGACTCGTCACTACAGAGGCGCCTTAGTCCAAGAAATTGAGAGGATGGGATGGCATTTTTTTTTTGTTTAATGCGCATGCGCATAAAACACTATGCAGCGAGTTGGAAAATGTAACAATGGAAAGTGTTCCCTTCCCTCAGGTGTTGCGACTTTCCACCGATTGTTATTTCGTATCTTTGTCGTACTCCTTCGTTCCACCGAACAACATTGTTGACATGCGTCGCTTATTGCGCGCTTGTTTACTTCTGACAGGGAAGCGGCCAACAGTGTTCATTGCATACGTGGTGAGTGATACTAGCGGAGTTCCGCGCGCGCGGATTACCATTGTTAAGAAAATGTGGTAACCCATCGATGCGAGAAATCTTGGTTTTATAGGCATGACGTCATCGACGTCTGTACGTACGTCCACTCTTCCATGTATGCAATGTGACGAGTATCATGCTAGTTTACAGCATACATCTGTCAAAACAAGGTTTCCGCTGACCAGTATCACGTGTCCATATTGCGGGCTCAAGCTTGGAGCGCTCCGAAGACAGATTTTTTTAAAGTTGACCGCTGACTAGGTATTGGTTTTCGACTGGATTGCAGGCTCAAACCCAGGTTTACTCATAAACACAAGCGAGGCTTCATTTTTCGCGCGCTCTCTGTTGCTCGATGCGACTAGATGGTCATACTACATCAACTATAGTTCTTACACAGTCTAGGCTTTTCATGTTCAGGTGGAAAACAGTTTGGAAGATGTTTTCTTTCTGCATTTTTCGCCGGTTTCAATCCATTTTGACAGATCATGATATCTGTGGTCCATACTGGCGGCTACGCAGCTATTCAAGTCAAGCATCGGAGTGATATAAACTTAAAGCTGAGTGTTGATTTTTAATTTCCTTAGAGCTGCTTTTTCTCTGTATTGCAATTTTTGACATATCTTTAGAAGCTATGATACGGTTACATGATGCCTGGAGGACCTATGTCTGGAATAGAAACGAAAGGAGAGCGAAAGCGAACGACAACGACAAAA
>NC_090870.1:20707098-20722098 GCF_036669935.1 Montipora foliosa | reverse complement strand
CGGATTTTTCCGAGTTCCCAGTGGGTTCATTTGTAACACCTTGTATTTGATATAGATTACTTTTGTCTCCAAGAATAGCAAGGAATATCTCTTGAGCTGGTATTATTCATAAGTCTCTAACAAATTCCTCAAAATGAGTTTCTTAATTCTGGACTCTTGTAAACGAGACCTTCTGTCGAAATAGTCTGTCTTTAAGTTTACACTGAATATAGTGCACTGTTCCGCTGTTTAATTAACTTCATTGATCCCAAACCTCACTTTTGGGCTTACAGGAAACGTAGTTACACACTTGTTCATTTGCAAAGATGTATTTTCGCAGTATCAGAAGAAAACCTTCGCAACGCACAGAACAACTTTTGGCCACGTTTAAAAGTTTCTTAAGCTTGGCTTCATATGCCTCAAAATTAATCACATTAGAGACATTTAGGGCGCTTTGCTTTTGTCAGAACTGGCCGGCAAAACCCGTCAGTTTGCAAAGAAAATGCAACAATTTGAAGTAACACTTGCATGATAATCGCTCGGATTCTTCTGGAGGAGTACATATCATCCTTGAAGTGTGTTGATTTTGCGTTGTAGAGTTAGTTCTTCCAAATGCCCCATCTGGCCAATCACTTCTGTCACGTGGTAAGCGTCCTAAGATCCGAGAGCGCGCGCATACTGAGCATGAATAGTAGCCATAAGGCTGTCACGCAATTCTGCCAATTCGTCGCCGGCCACTTGTCAACGACAAAATTTACTTGAAAAGGCGTCTTATACGGACGACGAGTTTGTTTCGGTACGTTTTCCCTTATCCTTCCCAACAAAGGTCCAAGAAGTGCAGCTCCCCATTCTGGTGGATATCACGGGCAAACCTTTCTATTTTCTTAGGCTGTAGGAAAAGCTGGCTTGCGTCCTGCAGCAGATGACCATTGTTACATTGGATGTGTTCAGTAACCTCAGCCAAAGTCAAACTCATTTTTTAAACCATTTTTATGTCGCGTAGGAGTTTCGGTGGTTGATCCTTTTTCGCACGTTGTCTTAATTTTGCAACAACATCCACCAACGTTTCCGCCATATTGATTTTGGGTCCACGTCTTGGGTTTTTTTTTTCTTAGATCCGACCGACCGACCCAATATCAGGAAACGCATTCGACGCTAAACGAAAAAAAAAGGGATGGCCTTGATGTTTCCGGTCGCTGCTTTAATTATTAAATCTTTTTTTTTTTGCTTTCTTCTATAGAAAAAATCATTGCCTAACTGGTGAATTCCACGGTAAATTTTACGCTAAAACCCGATATCGCATGAATCACGAAGCGATGAGTACAATATCGGTTTTTGGAGTGAAAGTTACTTTGGAATTCACCAGTTTGGCAATGAATTTTTCTTGAACCGCATTAGTTTTAAAAGAAAACAAGCACACCCTCAGCGAGCGAATGGAAAAGTAAGAACAAAGAAAAAAGTAGCTCAAAGCAAATTACAAATAAACACTCAGCTTTAAGTTTATATCCCTCCATTGGTTGACTTGAATGACTGCGTAGCCAAACTGGATTGAAACCAGCGAAAAATGCAGAAGGAAAACAACTTCCGAACCGTTTTCCACCTGAACACGAAAAGCCTTGACTGTTAAGAGCTATAGTCGATGTAGTATGGCCGTGTAGTCACGTCGAGCAACAGAAAGCGCGCGAAAAATGAAGCCTCGTTTATGTTTAGGTGAGTTAACCTAAGTTGAGCTTGCAATCCAATCGAAAACCATTACCTAGTCAGTGGTCAAATTTAAAAAAGCTGACCTCAGTGAGCTCTAACCTTGAGCCCGCGATATGGTCACGTGATACTGGTCAGTGGATACCTTATTTGACGGGTGTCAATTGATCAAAACATGGATTTCCAATATCAAAGATGTATGCTGTAAACTAGCATGATACTGGTCACATTGGCATATATGGAGGGGTGGACGTCCGTACGGACCGTCGATGGCGTCATGGCTGTAATACCAAGATTTCTCACATCGATGGGTTACCATATTTTCTTAACAATGGTGCTCCGCGCGCGCGCCTTCGACATTTAAACTTGTCTCAGACTTGTCATCTAAACAGTGGTTAACAGCGTCCCTTGATTTTGTTGTATATTTAACGCGTACCAATTATTCCGACTTGAGAAAATTGAAAGGTTTATGGACAGTCTTGACATCATGTTACTTACATGACCTTTGAAGAAGTTCCGAAATGCCTTTTATGCACGGGCAGACTTCACACTTCCTGATGCTGCATTCAATATATGTTTCAATGCTGATAATTAACAGTGCCTAAGGCTTCCTTATCTTACGTACTCTGGAGCCAGGTCTGAACCAGAGAGTTGAGTACAGCTCTTTTTTGTTGAGTAGCCGGGTTGTTAGGATGAAAATTTATGTGGTGTTCTATCTAACATGAACTGTATTTTTTTATCAGTTAAACTGAGGTGTTGAGGAAATAGTGCACACCGTATTTCATTTATTAATTAAGTCATCATTGCAAGTATATAATACAATTGAAGGAGAAAGCTCGGGCCCAATGGATTTTTTTTCCCAAAAATTTACCACTATGGGTGAAATTGGAGACCCTTAAGAAGTTCCTTATTGTCACTTGTAAAACTCATTCTTGTTTTAAAAGTACACATCTCAAAGTGGCAACGTATATCCAAAGGATCGCTTCCTTATACCGGGATGTTCATGACAAGAGTTCTTGCTCAGAGAACCGGGTTTTTTTTACCGAGCGTTATATTGATTTTGACTGGAATGGAGCAATTTCGGGGTCATAATTCTTTCCTTATCTGAAAAAGGAACTATTATCCTCATATTTTTTACATTCTTATCGCAATCACGGTAGCTGCTTCCGGGTCCGATTGCCAAAATTGGGAAATTTGCGAAATTGTAAAAGGCTATTTATACACATTTTTTTGTTTCGGTTCTAATTGTTTTTTGACTTGACTTCAATATTGTTGATCAAATGAAGCAATGATTGCACCGCGCATCAAGAGATTATCAAAAAACAAAACAGCGTAAAGTGGCCTAGAATTGCACCAAATGATATAATAGGTGGGTTTAAACTAGCGGAGTAAGTATACCTTAAGTATGACCAGAGCTCAAGTACACTTGAGATCGTCCATGTTTGCTTATCGTGATGAGCGTTCAGGGGCACCCAATGGATCTGTTCCTCACATTATCTGTTCCCCAGAGAAATCTTGCTGGCTGGCAAAAATACCGGTGTTTCGATGAGCTGGCTGGGAAATTTTGTTATTGATAGAGGTTTTGCCTGGGAATTACTGACTTTTTCTAGCATTTCAATGCGAGCTGGCTGTAGAAACTCTGAAGACTGAGGACGACTAAAAAAAAAAAAAAAAGAAACCCTTCCCTCTCCCAAACATACGACGGCTGGTGAGAGTGATTGCGCTTGCGGAAAAAACCTGTTTTGTCCCGGTTTTGTCGCTTTTGTTCGGTTGTTTTGGCTCGAGGGATTTGAAAGCGCGCGGAATTCCTGGCTAGGAAATAAATTTGATCAGCTGGCTGGGAAACCAACCAATTTTATCTAGCTGGCTAGGAAATTTCTTGTGTGTCTTGCTGGGAATAAGGAACAGATAATGTTTTCCCAGCAACACTGAAAAACACCTGAAAATGCCTTAATAACATTTATTTTCATTAACTGGGTTATAATAATACATTTTGCAACAAATTGGTCGTTGGGTGCCCCTGAGCGTTCATATTAGAATTTAAATTATACTCTCCAAGTAATTGGATTGTCAATCAAGTTATGCGGCAAGTAATTGGGTTGTTAGTCAAGTTATGCGGCAAACATGTTTGATTGGCGCCCGTTTCCGTAATGTGTTTTGATATTATAGATAAGTAAGCGAGTAAGGGTGGTTTGAACTAGGCTTGAGACTGTACTTCGGCGTCTTTGAAGGGACTGCGTTACCATGGCCACAAAGTAGGCTACTTGAGCTGAAATTAAACCCGTTCACATCTGTGGAATAGCTCAAGTTTACTAAAAGTCTACTTGCTATGCTAGTATATATGAAGCCAACTAATGGTTGTCAGATGATTTGACAGACGTCTGGGCATGATTTGAGCTGTTCAGTAGCTATTTTTTTCTCTACTAGACCTTTTCCTGGAGAAGCAAGATGTGCACAAGCTGATGATATTTGAAGAACAGTGCACAGAAAGTTACCTCAGACAAAAAGACACTCTGTTTCACGCTACATCTGAAGAGAGAGTGAGAGCCATTGGCTCAAGGTACTATAGTCATTAGTCATTATGCTTCTGCCAAGCGTTGTTTCAAGTGACGTAACTATATTCTGGTGGAAAGTAAGGCTAATCAAAGGTCTCTTATCCAGACCGTGTCATTGGCTACTGGCTTTTACGATTAATTTCAAATTAGTCAATGTAATACCAATCAACTTGCAAACTCCACAAGACAGTACTAACACATTCATTTGTTTAATATGAGAAGACAGTAATGATGCTATTTAGCAGTCCATAACTGGGGACGTCCATGCAAGTATTATGAATTCGATTACCATTTTAGTAGTCCTTGCTTTACGGAATTAGTCCTTAAATTGTGGACGATACCATGTTTATTTGAGATTTTTTCTTAACTTCCCAAGGTAACTCTCACATTTGAAAATCGGACATAAACCTGGATTATTATATAGATATTGATGAAATACCAGGATTTCTCCTTTTACTAAAAAATCATATCTTCACCGCGCGCAGTGAACGTATCATTTTTATCTTTCACATGTGAGGATATCGCTGTCGTCATGGTAACAAACATGATTAGCCAATAAAAGGCGAGCTTCCTCTTTATTGTACATTAACATTTTTATTGCAAATTTTACATTATCATGATTTGTTTTTCATAACTTTCATATCTTGTTTCATGTTACACAAGATGCGTGTTTTAGTGGTTGGTGAACAATTTTTCATCATTTCGAAAATGAACAAAACAAGTTGTTTTAAATCTAGACATTTCATCAATATATATATAATAAACAGAACATTACATGGCCGCTTGGGGATACGAATTTTATCTTCTCGTGCTGAAAGTATCTCTCACTCGTTCGCTTCGCTCACTCGTGAGAGATACTTGCAGCACTCGAAGATAAAATTCGTATCCCCGCGCGGCCATGTAATATCCTCTATATTCACGCAGCTTTAACTGTTCCCTGGAACACTGAGACACTACAATAGGAAGTAAACTCTCAAAGAGACGTAGTTATAGCGGCAGAAACTTCGCATTCACATTCACATTCTCTCGGGGTTATAACTTGCAGGCATTCCACCCTTCTTTCGCTCGCAGTCCTTTTTTATACTCTTCGGATACATTCCCTCTGCCCTTCCTTGTGAGAACTTTTGTTTTCAAGAGACGAAATGATAGATGTGCAAATCCACTTCGAGAGCAGCCATAGAACGATTTGACGAGAACTGCTATTTGCAGTTCTGTAATGGAATGGGGCTAAAGCTCTCTGGTTTTTCAGCCAACTGGAGTAAATTTCAGATTGAATACTTTGGGCAGATGACTCGTTAGGAAATTCGATCAGGCGTCTTTTTTTTCCCTTATAAAAAAAAAGAACGCCTAGTGTAGGTTAATCAAGATTTGGCTGTAAAATATTCTAGAATTGGAGTTTATCCTACATTTTGAGGCTACTTTTTCTTGAATACTGCTCTTACAACTAACTTGGTCAGCCCGATTCCTCTGTATCACAACAGGTAAGCGATGACCGTCACTTTGGACATCCGGATACACCTTTCCCTGTTCCCAGTAAGCCCCCTTTCTCGAATAGGTACTTCTTTCATAAGAATGTCTGTGTTATCGTATCTAAAGCCAGGTCACCCAAAAGAGACTACCCGATAGAATTGCTGCCACGTTATGATGCGCACCCTAAAGGTTGCAATACGTAGTTAACTAACGTGAGTTGCCCATAATCAGGCGGATCCCGTGGGGGTCGTTTCAGGCTCCACTTTAAATTAATCAAAAGCGAACAGTTGTAAATCGTATCTTTCTCTTGTAAAAGTCAGGTGAGTCAGACTCCCTTGATGCATATTTCACGGTAGGCGTAAGCCCCATGTGTGTAAAAAGAAAGCAATCTACACGTGGAAACAGTTGACAAACGGGGTCACTGTGACGATGGCAAGCGCGTCTTGGCATAAAAATGGGTGGAAGTTAAAGGTTTCGAGATTAACGCTTGGAATGTGAAATCCTACCAAAAATGCCTGTTTGTGGCTACCACCCTTGTAACGTTCCAAGAGACCGCATAAAAGGTCAGCATACAGTGCTACGATCTCTTTGAGGACTTCAAGAAAGCAAGAGTCCGGTGAAATGTTTTTACACCAACACGAGGCGCGCGCATATCTACATCCGACCTGATTATTTTGTATTACTTGCAGGGTCGAATGGATCAACAATCATCTTTGTGAGACTACTAGGGATAATGAAACAAAAGTGGTGCAAATCTCTAAAAAGGTGAACAGCATAGAAGATCGCTTATCAAGAATGGAAGAATATACGCTTCAGATACTAGACATGCTGGTAAACATTCAAGAGCCTCTTTCTTCTCCTTTTCAAGAGCAAGAAGATGATGTTGCGACGAAAGATAACAGGAATAAAGAATCAGGGCTGAAACACGAGTCTATGGCGAAAGAAGCACCCAAGAGAATGTACAGCCGTATGATGAGCGTTCCATCATATGTGTATAGACTGCACTCTGGTTCCAACTCGAGTATTCCCTCAACGCCGATGTACTTTAGACACAAACTCCCTAACAGTAACCCTTACCCACCCTGGTATCGTCAGGTTTCCAAAGGCAACTGGCATCGCAATAGTGTCCAAAAAGCCATTGAGAAATTCAAGAAAAATAACATGCCACCTTCAATCGATGGGCCTTTTGCGACTGCCCTAGAAAGCAGATTACAATCTCAAAGCCCTTTGAAGAAATTACCACTGGTGAGATCAGATAGTGAAGGCACTGCTCTTTCAAAAGGTTTGTTCCTCGCACGATTTGAAAATGGTCGCAGAGAGAATCCTTGGCGTTTTTGTTTGTTTCCGATAAGTGATTATTTCCTTGTTCCTTTCTCTAAGTATTTCGTAGACTACTTTCTTTTCAACTCGGTTGTCCGCCTTTCAAACTGAATCAGTTATTTCCCTGGCCTATTTTAATGCCTTTGATCCACATATTGGTTTTCATATTTTTGTCAGGTCAGTCCTTATCTTTAGCTCACCGTAAAAATTCTGGACGCACACGCTCAGAAACACTTCCCTGTATAGTCGCAATTGAAGATACATTTCAAGCCCCGAAGGAACATGGCCTCCACGTACAAGCAAGACTATCGCCTTATCCAGGGACCCAAAGACAGCGGTACCCTGTTCCAGACTTTCTTGTTGATTGGCAGGTGAGTTTAATGATCGCCTTTAAAACGGGAACATTTTAGCCATACCCCTCACACGTTTTGTCTGAAATATCCTGGATATTTATAAGTGTGATCCCAATAATTTGATCTGCTTTTCCCACAAACAGGCCTCTCGTCCTCTCTTTGTTCCTCTTTTCTTTTTTTTTGGATTTTTCCTCAGCCTTTTTTCTTCTTTCATCTGCCTCTCCCTTTAACAGGGTCTTTCTGCAGGTACCGAAAAGCATTGTATTATTGGTCACTTGGGATTAGTTTATGTTACAAGTTGAAGTTAACTTCATGTCCATTTAAATCAGACAAGGTGAAAATAAATCAAACTAGATAAATTTAAATCAATCTTGGTGAATTTAATTAACTTAAGTTATTTATCAACTGTTTGAAAAGGGATTTTTTAATGGGGTGTGGTTGAAAAAAAGGGGCACGGTTTTCTTTAGGGGGAGGATGGGGGGTTGTAAACAAAGACAAGAAAAAGTCGCCTTTCCCCCTTCTTTTCGTACTCTCGTTCTGTCTGTCCCTACCCCTCTTAACTTTCCATTCCCTGATCCATTCGTCATACCTACCACTAATTTATGTACCCTTTGTCCCATTCAATTCCAATGTGTACATTAGAGAAAAAAATCACTTTAAACTGCACTTGCCGAGATCTGAACCGGGGACCTCTGACATCCCTCAGTAGAGCGTCCTTCGCCGTAACTAACCATAAACCACACAGGACTTGGATAAGCAGTCGTCATTAATAATTAACAATTATTGGATGAGGTTGAGCATGTTAGCGATAATTATCAAGGCCAAAGTTTGTGTTATCTGCTGAAGCCGAAAGCTGAGGCAGATAACACAAACTGAGGCCTTGATAATTATCGCTAACATGCGAAAACCGAATTCAATAATTGTTTTATTATGCATATTCCTGAGATGAGCATGACATGACATGACAAAACTGATCGAACTGCTCGTTAGTGTGTTAGGTGACGTCACTTCTGCATGCATAAAACTATTGTCTGTAGGTATGACGTCAATTCTACATATATAAAATCTATTGTCTGTAGGTATGACTTAAGAGAAACATAGCAAGCAAGAATTAGCTGCGTGCTTGTAGCCAATCAAAATCGAGCTTGTGACACCGATGTATAATAATAGGAATTATTTAATTATCAACTTCGGATAATGCATTTCTCGTTCTCTGATTGGTTTACTCAATATCGGTTATCAGCTCATATACCTTTGTTTGACCTTATATGACAAATGATTGCGCTAAGCGTTGCTAAGCTAAAATTATTTTCGCGCCTCGTTGGCTATTTACCATCTCATATCCAACGCGCGCTCATGGAATAATTGTTAATTTTTTTTTCCTGATGCAAGAGGGCCCAGACTCTTCTCGGTCATAGTAAGTTATGCAAACGTTTATAGGGTAGATTATTGAATGATGTGCAGTTACTTGTGCAGGTGTAGTTCAGTACCTATTTTCGGGAATAACTACTTGAACAATCAAATTCAAAATTTTTTTGATAGTTTACAAAGCTTGTAACCTTTACTAAACAGTCATTACTTGTATGTAGTTGAACATCACATGTTAGCAAGTACGTGTATATTGATAAGTAAGTCGGTGCTGGGAGTAAAGGGATGTGTTAAAGCGTACGTTTTTCATGAGTTGGTGTAAACAACGCCTTTGGTTGTTATTAAGTCTAAGCACTGATTTTCAATGGTTAGCATTAAGGCTGGAGTTAGGCATGATAACCAATTCTGCTTTTTTATCTCAGAGCGGCAGAAAAACAGAACCTTGTTTATTAATAAGAATTACCTTAATGTGACTTTGTTTTATTTTTATTTTTCTGGTTTTTGAAAGGAAAATTGACTTCTTTATAGGGTACATTATTGAATGATGTGCAGTTACTTGTACAGTGTAGTTCAGTATAAAACCTCTTTGCGGTTATCAGTACTTATAAACAATCAAATTCAATTTTGGTTTGGTAGTTTACAAAGTTTGTAATCTTTACTAAACAGTCATTACTTGTATGTAGTTGAACAATGATGCAATTGAAAGTCATTTCCTTGTTTTTTCACCTCAGGTACATGTGTCACTCACTGGTCAAGTGCTTCTTTGCATGCGGCGGTGAAGCGTATTGTTTTAGTTGTGTCTAATGACACATTCATGTCTTCAGTAATTTGCTGTCTGTTTGGTGCAATGAAAGTGTCAGTAATTCCACATTTGCTTACAACTTTCATAAATCCATGTTATTTTTCAATTGCTTTACCAAGAAGTGTGTTTGGGTGTGATGGACTTTGGTCAACTTTATTATTTTGACAAAGTTGTTGACTTGGAATGAAACAGTATTGGGTTTGCTTGTTGTCATTTTTGTTGTTGTTTTTTCCTGTGGAGATGTCCTAAGCTTCTTTGTTTAATTGATTGGTGAATAACAAGCACGTTTAGTTGCAGCTTCTCCTGCAAAATTCTGTTCATAATTCTGTTCACCTTGATTTTGTTGCACTTCAATGTCAAGATTGTCAAATGTTTTCGTTGATCTTTGGTAGTTTTTGTGTTTTTTCTCTACATCTTTGTTTGTCTGGGCACCCACTTCTCCTCCTCCTCCTCCTCCATAGTAGAATGCTGATCATGTTTCTTATCTGGGGTAGTTTTGGTTTCTTTCCATGGTGGTATACCAATCCATAGGATGCACGTGTTTGTTTTGTTGCTTCATGTTCCACAATGTTCTTTTTGCAACCAGCTTCCGCTAGTACCTGACACCAATGATTTGGACTTTGTTTCTTTTCTTTTAGATATTTCTCATGTTTTGCGTTACTGTTAGATTGTTCTTTCTACCAAGCCTTGAGTTGATGGTTTTCTGGGAGCTCCATGACGTTGAGCGATGGCGTTGAGTGATGCCGTTGTTCTTGCAGAAATGGGACATCAGAGAATTCTTTATATTCCCTTCTATTGTCAGTCGTGTGTATTTTCTGAGGGAATCCAAATTGCCAGCAAAATTGAGACAAGCATTCCAATACATCTTCTGCTCCCTTATTTTTCAATGGATAAAGCCATGAATACTTTGTGAAATGACCAGTCATGTGGCGAATCCAGTTGTGTTTGCGATGACATGAATATGGACGTAGATGGTAAGTTTCTAAGGTCCATTAGGTCCATTTGCAAATGTGTTAGGAATCCTCTTGCTTGAATAGGGGCTAGAACGGGCTGTTTTTTTCCGCTGGTGATCGACTCTTGTTCTTCGTGTCTTGAGCACAGTGACACAAAGAGTTTTGTGCGCAATATTAAAGGTGACATTTTTGAACAATTTCTTTTCCGTTGTTGGAATAATTTTGCCAGCCTCCAGCCTCCAGTTTCCATCCTTTTCTTTTGGTAATTGTTTTGTCCTTGCTGTCTTCATTACCTGTTTCCAACCCCTTCATTTCATCGTCGTAAAAGTTGTCGTCAACAAAAAGGGCTATTTTGCTTGGTTTTGCCTTTTTGGACGCTTTAACGTCACCCAACGCATTGCGCACGAGTAAACGTTTGCATAATTTACTATGACCGCGAAGAGTCTGGGCAAATATGCACGTACTTGCTAACAATTGATGGACTTTTTGTTGATGTTTCCTACTTTCAATTTTAACTTAGTGTAAAATAAAAATGACCTAGGTTGAAAATATTTCAACCTGAATTTCAAATTTACCTGTAACATCTATATTTGGAGTTGTTTTGTTTTCTGTCTTTTGTTTCCTTTGTTTTACATAATCTCTGCTCCGGTACCTGCAGAAGCAACCCTTTAACTCTTCTCACCATGTTTGTCTTTGAATCTAAGCTGCAAACGACCCACCCAGTCCTAAATATAGGATTTGGGGGAGGGGAGGAGCATGCACGTTAATTAAAGCTTTTATTTAGCTGACATACTGCTAGTAACCGAATTAAATTTTAACATTTCACTCTCATTGTTTAGATACCTTTCCCTGGTTACGCTCCTCCTGTATGTACAGCTTGTGATGCGTTTCATGATTATGAGTTTGGAGATGTGGACCTGACGGTGTAAGGAGAAATCTTTCATTCTGAATATATTTATAAAAATTAAGTCAGAGCGCAGGTATCTGACATGTTGACAACTTCCTTTTTTACCCCAGGACGTTGTTTCAGAAGAGATCAATTTAAGTTATGCGCTATTTATTACCTTATGCTTGATCGGGCTTCAATGAAAGTGTGACGCAGAGCCGCATGTTTTTGAAGGTACTAAACAAGTACAACCACACTAAAAAGGTATGCTGGCCGTGTGCCTGTTGCGGCTATAAAGAAAGCGTTTGTACCCGAAATAAACAAATAGCAAATTTCTCGGGTGCTGTACCCTGGATTCCAGAGGTTATTTTCTCGCTATGAAAAGAGCGAGAAAATAACCTCTGGAATCCAGGGTACGGGTGCTGCCATCTTGAAAAATTACTTAATTGCAACCATAGCTCGTCACAATTTTTTCAGATCGATGGCGGCCCCCGGAAAATTTAAATAGTAAAATGAGCGATTATAAAAATCTTTTTTTGTGATACAAACGCGTTGTGCGAAAAATTCTAAAGCAAATTCGATTGCCAACATTTCCTCTAGTCTTACGTTATTTTAAAGTGGGAGTGGCGTTCCCTTTATCAAAGAACCTTGCGGATTGGAAAGACAAAAAAGACTAGGCTTTGCGTAGTCCCCTTTAGTTTAACACAACAATTCACCTCCATAAGAAGCTTCTGAGCACGGCTCTTTTTGCTTTTCACAGGCGTACAGGTAAACATGTGCAAATTAGTTTTAATGACATTGACAGTGGAGTGGACCGCAGAAGCCATCAAGGAGTGTACGATGTTGTTGACGGAATTCCGCGGTATGCTTGTTTTGCTCATTATAGATTTCTCTTTTTTGCTTCTCTAGCGAAAGCCTTATACCTGCCATACTTATACCTGGATTTTTTTCTCAAAAGCTGAATGACGAAAAATTTCCAGCTTGTTTTATTTGTTCAACAGAAATCCAAGTGGTAGAACAGGAATTGCTGGTAGGGGAATGCTTGGCCGCTGGGGACCCAACCATAGGGCTAACGCTATTATTACGAGGTATTGTTTTCCTTAGGAAGTGTTAGGAGATGCGTTCGTTTTAGTCTCGAGGATCTCGATGTCCATTACCACTATATACAAATAAAGTGCTTGAATTATTCTTGTGCACGGCAGCTGATTAAAGCAGGGCCAGAGTTTAGAGAGGTTGAAGTTATTACCTATTTTTGTACTCAGTAAAACATAATATTGACGTCTAAGAAGATCTTATTTTAAAAACTGATTTATTATTCAAAAGCACTCCCTCTTGGATGCTAACCCTCGTGAACGAAATGAATATATTTCGTTTTCGATGTTGACTCTGAGATACTCAGGAATAATCCGAGTGCTTCTTTGAAGAAGTCGAAGTTTTGACCTTCCGATTGCTATTTCGATTGCTTTACCACTGAGTTATGTATAGAAGACTTGTGTGAGCTAGCCGGTGAAATTATGTACCAGTCGATTTCGTGCTGGTCTCCAAGGATGACTTTTCGTTTGGAGTATGTCACTGGCGAGAGTTGAAGGGTTCACCCTTGCGCAAACCGCAACAGTGACGGTTCAAAAGAGCCCCTTAACTGGACGTGTACAAGATTTTCACAGATTAAAGGTAGACTCCGCTACCGCACAAACCATCCTTAGAGAAGTTCCTCAAGTTGGTGGGGAAGTTACAGAAAATGTTTTTCTGCTCGTGAACCGAGGCTAAAAATTGTCTTCTTGGTTTCTGTTGTTCAATAGCTGGATAACTCTCTCCACCGGATAAACACTAGCAAAACCAATTGAGTAATCCAGCTAGTGGATAGCGCTGTCCACCCTTCGAATAAGTGGGGCAGGACGGACGGCAAGCTAAGGATGTTGCAGCCCATCGCACTCGATTAGGAAGAGTACTGAAAAACTCTGACATACTGGACTTGTGACGCTATCCTACCCTTAGACGTTTGCTCTATATCACGTCTTTCACATGTTCGCACTCCTTTTGTAAGTTGCGAGCAAGGTTTAAAATAGTGATTAATCATTTAGTTTGAGGAAAGCTCAATTTTGTCAAGTTTCCTGACCTTGGCCAAAGGTCAGGGATGTACTCATTCTTGAAAATACGGTATGGATAAATTACATGTTGACCTATGCCAAATACGCGTTTGACTTTGCCTTCTCATAATTTGAGCTAAGAAAGACTAATTTCACATCAATCCACAGCACATTTATTTTCGTTGGAAGAAATCAATTTTGTCTTGAGAAGCCGGTATTACTCTTGAAGCAACGTGTAAATATGATTTTACTGGTAGCTTTATATCTTTTTTCAGATGGAAGCGAACGTCGGAAGGAAAATTGGTGGAGCGTTTCGGGAAGCATGTCCTTGAAGTTGTGACTATTCAGAGACAGGACAGCCTCGAATGGGCGTTACCTGGGGTTGGTCAAGTGAACTTTTTGTCTATTTTTCAAATTAGTATGATAAGCGTTTGTTCTCTTATAAAACCAAGAAGAGCCTTAGTCGTGTTACAAACGTGCTAACACGTGTAAATGCCGCATGGATCGACTTAGGAACAGCTTAATATACAGATTTAGCCCAAGCCTAAATGCGGAGCTCCCAGGTTATTTATTCTTACTGGCCTCACTTAAACAACGAATTTATGGGACAAAACAATTTTGTTTTGTTTTTTTTGTATCACCTTGACGAAAAGTAATCAAATAAAGAAAACCAAGCAAAATAAAACAATCTAAAACGAGTTCTTTCGTTTCTGCTCTTCTGTCATAGGTCGTCCAGGCATCGTGCAACCTTATCAGATTCAAAATCTTCGAAATGGTCTTGATAGCACAAGTGTTACAATAAAATAAACTAATATTTTTAAACATACAACCCCAATGTTTTAGTTTAAGGAACATGTTTCGATGTTTCAAACATCATCTTGTAAATGTTCGATACAAGTAGGTAAAATTTAAACAACCAACAATATTACAGAGAACACAACTGACATAACGGTAAAAGTTTAAAAGTGTAATGCTAAACTGACATGATCAAGTTGTTTGTTGAGTTCGGGTTTCAAGCGCTCAATATGAAAGCTCTTCTTGATTTTGAGTTGATAGAAAGAAGTAGCATTATCAGTAATTTTAAATCAAGGAACATACAATTATCCTGACAGTTTTTTAGAAAAACTAAGATGCTCTAGCATCTGAAAAAGTGACCGAAAAAGAGTTTTTACTGTGGCTTGACTCGAACAAGTCAACCCTGATGTTCTGGAGAACAACGAGTGCTTTCAAGCCGTATGTCTTGTACTCCCGCGTTAATTGGATATCCCTTACGCTAATATGATATCCAGACTTGCGAAGCCTGTCTCAATGTTACATATTATTAGTAACCACATGGATTCAATTTATCAATTGCATGGTCACCGTAATCAGAAGTGAAACAACGTACCTCGCACTCGAGTACAAAACCGCCATCACAGCTTAGGGATCCCCTTTGAATGGTTCTAGAACTGTGAGACCGATAAGAAAGCCACTAAGTGTTCCAAACGAAGTGATTGAGAACATGTTTGGTTCAGTCGTGACCTTAC
>NC_090870.1:20697098-20702098 GCF_036669935.1 Montipora foliosa | reverse complement strand
CCATTACCAAGTCATCCTACAACACCTGGCTGGGAAAGCGAACCTACTGTCTGACTTTACTAGCCACGACGCGCCCAACTGCAACGAGCCCAATTGCCAGATCTGCACCTTAGTCCATTACATGGAAGACTCTGTTGTGCTGGGCGTCTCGATCCAGGATAACCTCGACAATAAGTCCAGCCTCCCATTCTCCACAAGATCAGCCTGGCTACAGATCCAAAACGATTGTCCTGACCTCCGGAAAGTTCACGCCCATCTTAAACAAGGCATTCGCCCATCAAAGAAACTTACCAATATTCGTGATGTCAAGCCTTATCTTAACTGTACATCCATTGCTAAAGACGGCGTTCTCTTGGTTAAACGCAGTCAGCCATTTGTTCCAGTTATTGAAGCCATCGTCGTACCCCGGTCCATGCTAGATGGCCTTTTAACTGCCCTCCACATAAAGCTCAACCATTCTTCCCGCCATCAGTTTTAAATGGTGATTTAACGACAATTTTTTACTCTGGACATGAGCGACGCCATTTCCCGCGTGACATCTGCCTGCCACACCTGTCTCCCTCCTCTGTGGTCTCCCAATTTTCTGATGACCCCCCTGAAGTTGTAAGTGTCATCAAGCGTCGATCCTATTTCTTCAAGAATGCACCACATCCTTCACGGTTTTTTGTACCACCCTCCACGACGCCCTCGCACGACTAATCGTTGGTGTACACCCTCTTGATGGTCGTAGAACTATTGCATGCGTTGATCCTGCTCCTGGCTTTATGTCCATGAGTAACAATGACTCACTTAAGCATTTAAACGTCACAATTGAGGTCGGCCGTGTTAAGAACAAGAACAAGAATCCTGTCGCCGAGAAGGCTGTACGTGAACTTGAAAAAGAGCTCATTCGTCAAGAACCAGGAGGACGTCTGGTTAGTGAAGTTGGCCTCGCCCTCACCACTGCATGCCTTAACTCCCATCTTCGGTTTTCTGGCTTATTGTCTCGCGAATTGTGGACTCAGGAGCTATTCTCCAATTCTCAATTTATACTGGCCCAACATGAACTGCATTCCTCTAACCACGCCTTCAGTGAGACGTCCAAGAAACCCTGCGGTCTTGTCCCAAATTCGCCACCACTCCAAGTCGGACATCTTGTCTACATCGTCTCAGACAAGAACACGTCACACGCTCGTGACTACTATATTGTCGTTTCCACAGACCCCCCCGCCCCTACCCCCGTGTTTCATAAAGAAATTTAGTGGCTCCCAACTTAGAGCCACTTCCTACAAAGTCAAATTCTCTGATGAGTGCTTCCCTGTGCCTCCCTCCATTGTAGTGTCCAACCACCCAGGTCCTCCAGCTTCCCAAGACAATGACGAGGAGCCTTTACCTGTCGCCCCTGCAGCGCCCTCCGCCGAACGTTATCCCCTCCTGCGCCACCAGAGCTTATGACCATGCCATCCTGCGATGAGCAATTCTCTTCCTTGATGTCCCCTCCCCTACCCCGTCTCCCGCCTTGGGGAGCCGTGCACCAGTTTTGTTGCCACTGACCCATCATTGTGTTCCTCCCCGTGGTCATCCTCGGAACCTCTTGGCCCAGGACTTCAAAGACAGCGCAGACCTCCTTCATACTTAAATGACTTTGTTAGATCTTAGCCTGCCTGTGGCACTTCTAGCTCCGCGGTTTAGTCCTACGTTTCCCTTTTCGTGACATATTTCTAGCGATAGTGATATTCTGTTAGTCCGCTTTCATGTATGTTCCGTTTAGTTCATGCTTCATATTTTTTAGAACTCATGTACTTCCAGCCCGTTGAATTGCAACTATTAGCTAGTTCGTCTTTCCTTTTGGAGGGAAGAAGAGGCTGCGCCAGCAGGCAGTGCCTGCGGCAATGTATTTTGTTTATGCCCACCCATGTCCAGGCCTTGTGTTGGGTTGTCAACGGCCATCTTTAGTTTGGGCCGTATTAAAGCTGCTTTTTTTCACGTCCTTGTGACATTCTCGTCTCCTTAACACTGGCGCAGAGAGTTTTGTCATTTTGGTTAGGAAATGAAAGTTAAGTTTTTATCTCTTTAATGGTGCCCTGCTTAGCAGAGGTTTCCTCGATTTCCTTCTCTAGCGGGGAAGGAAAGAAAACCTCTGCAAGGATTTCCTCGATGTTCTGTCACACATGTGCGACGAGATGTCAATGCAAGGTCGCTTCCACTCTTCCACCATTGGGAAGGCGTTAAAATTCAAAACTGGTTATAGCGAGTATTTAAACTGGTTAAGAGTTAAATTACTCGTCGAAAGTTCTTAACCACATCGGGGCAATCCGTGCAGAGAGTTCCTTTTCTTCCCGCAGGAGAGGGTAATAAAGGAAACTCCTGCCAAGCAGGGTACTTTAATGTAAAGTACTCCCGTATTCAACTGTTCCGTACTTCACAGACAGGGCATACCTGCCTGTAAGCCATGTAAGCACTGGCTTACAAGTTTTTTTAAAATTTAAATTTCGCGAAAACTTTTTATAGGCCCGAGGGTAATCGCACTAAAAAGAATTTAACAGGTTTATAGTGGTACTATGCTCAAAATTTTGCCTTTCCTTCTCTTCATTTTCGGGAAGTAGAAGTCCCAAGTACTTACCACGTCAAGTTTTATTTGAAAATTTACAAGGTAAGTTAATTTATTTTGACCTCGTTTCTTGGTTTCGGCCGTCCGCCATTATAATTACTCGATTTAAGAATGATCGTTTCACAAACAACTTGACACTAGTCAAGCAGATAGGAAGTGACTTCATATTCACACCACGGCAAAACATCATGACTAATTACTGGGTTGCCAGTATGGTAATCCCAGTCGGAAAATGCGTTTAATTTCATTTTTTTTTTTATCCATGTCATGAAAAGTCTTTCCTAGTGTCTTTGTGCGTAGAGTCTTCTGCGCGTATGTTTGGTAAGTTTGAGGGGGTACTACAAATGCATAGAATTTATCCGGTAGACACAGTATATTTAACGTAACCTGCCACGGCGTCGAAAGTCATTGTAATGCGAATGGCGTTTTAGTGGATCTTTAAACAAAATATACCCTTATGGAGCTCAATAATGGAAAGTGAATTGGATAAACAAGACAGGCGGTGAAAAATAAATATATGGAATCTTTCATCGTTTCATTTTGTTATAGCAAGCTCCAATTGCTTTTTCTCAATGCAAATATCAAAATAAACAATCTTTTTGACGCCACTGTATGTGGAGTAAAAGCCATTTTTAGTTATATTAACGGGAGTAAATATTGACGGTTTTTAATTTTGCTGGTGTTTTTTTTCTGCTGGAACTTATTTTTGCGGGTCAAGTACATCCGCAAAATCCGCAAAAATTAAGCCCCGCGAAATAAAAGTGCTACACCGCAACTCCCGGCGTTTGCGATACCGTTTAGTGCAAACGTAAACCAAAAACGGACTTGACCTGTCATCAGATCAGACTGAAAAGAAGAGAAAATATGAAACATGTTCAGTATTTCCTTAGTGTGTGGCATAACGTTTGCTTAGTGCAACTCTAGACATGCATGACATGCGGGAAAACGTTCGTCGGAGTAATTTGCAGATAGTTTTTTTGCAGGCTATTTCACTTAAAGGGGCTATGTTACGTTATATTTTTGGGCAAAATCTTTAGTTAATATAAAATGCGTCCAAGACGCTGTGTAGTGCAACTCTGATAAACAATTGAGCATTTCAATGCATACCACTCCGTCAAGCGGAATGAACACAGAGAAAACTTCAACCCTACCGGTGCATTTCAAAACTGATTGTTTTACCCGTGCAGTCCATGTAAAGGGAAACGAGACACAAATAATGCCAGGGTCAGTTGCAACCATTTGAAAGGTAACCTCAGATTCTATAAGCGAACGAAGTCGAAGACGGGTGATTGAGCGACACACACAGTCACTTTTAAGTCTTTCTCACTGCTTATCTGACCATATTTTTGTAAGTTACTGTCAGTTTTGCTTTACTTTAGTTTTTATATGAGCACGTTTTTGAAACCTTCCACTCCTTTCCTGTTATATGCAATTCTCTATTTTATGTCACCGTTGTGAATGGTAATAAGTACGCTTTTTGTTTCTTAGACACTGTCTCTTCGCTCAAGAGAAGCTCAAAGAATTAAGATTAGCAAGTGTGTAAATGGGGTTAAGTCAGCTAACAGGCCTGCAAGACTCTGTCTGGTTTCCTTTACCTTTGTGATAATTTTGCTCTGTCGAGTACGTATTTGAATGGACGCCTCTTTTAGGCAGTTCCTGTAAGATTTCATTTGGCAATGGTTTTCGTTCTGAGACTTTGGATCTTCATACTGCTGCGTGATATATTTTTTCTTTCCAAGAAGATAGTTCGTCTTGATAATATACTTTTAGTTTCTTGGTGTTGATTTCCTCATCTGTTTCAGTAATGTGAATATGACCTTTTGGCCTCAAGCTTGTGCATCAATTTAATTCTAGTCTCAAGCGCTATGCAGGTCAGTGGTACATGTAGAAGCGACTGATGCTACTTCTAAAGGCTTTAACCCGGGTGCGGGGTCTTTTTTTCTTGAACGCCTGCATAGATAGGAAGTGCCATGTATTAATGAGATAAAGCTTTTAACGGCTTTGTTTGCCTTTTTTGTGCGTTTCTTAGCAGATCGGTGTGCTCTTTGGAGGCGTTTTTTTTTTCTGATTTGACCGTAATTTGTTTCTCTCGATCTTCTGACTTGTGCAGCGTGTTTGGTTTGTGCCCATGGTCAGTCTGTATCTTCATTGAACGTCATTGAACTTCCGGAGTTGTTCTTGTTGGTGCTCTTTTGATGTTTGATGTCGATGTCCTCGCTTCTTCGGAATCATCGGAATTATCCCGGAAAATTGAAAGATTTCGTCGTTAAAACTTCCCTCTGCTTTGCTTCCAGATAAACTAGAACAAGTATCCGACGATGAAGACATCTGAAAACGCTAGAGTTCACTCTCTCAGCTCTCTAAAAACATAAGAAGCTCGATGCGAAGATGCGCAAAATATTTAACAATT
>NC_090870.1:20674598-20684598 GCF_036669935.1 Montipora foliosa | reverse complement strand
AGCAGAGTAGAGAACCATCAAACTCAACCCACCTATGACGCCGATTCGGGGAATCGAACCCGGGCCACATTGTTGGGAGGCGAGTGCTCTCACCACTACCAAAACATCCATGTCAGATATATACATTCTTTTCTTCCATCTAAAAGTTATCCGAGAAAGAATACTATTGTGACATTGTAAAAATTTGCTTTTGGAGTCGGTAAAACAAAGATCTCAGGGGAAAGTAGGACCTAGAAAAAGTTCTCCAATTCAAAAGTTATTTTCCTGTGTTGTCATAATTAACCACTCAAGTCAACAATTGGGTCAGCATCTTTGTCCTTGCCTGTGTTTTGTCGAGTTTTGTCAGTTGTATTTCATCCATTTCAGCCGGATGACTATTGCTACTTGAAAGCCTCGTTTGCGTACAAAAAGAATTTCAATGCACAGGTAAAGAACTTTCAATTCAGAGAACCTTTTTCTAGGCCGTACTTTTCATTTAATATTCTTATTGAGTGCTTCCAAATTCTCTCGTCCCCTAAACGTTTGAATAGTTGGGGTACGAGTGACCAACTGTACTCTCATTTTAATTTACTGTCTATTCTTTTTTTTCTTTCACAAAGAAATGAAAATAAAACAATGGAAAAAAATCAGAATAAAATAAATCTGTTTAAAAATGCGATTTCAAGGAAACGTGCCTTTTTAAGCCGCTGTAAAACAGCTGGGGGTGTGTTAAAATTGCAGTTTTGTGAAGGAGAATTAAACACACGTGCACTTAGTACAGGACATCCTACAAGATGGCATGATATATGACAGAGCACAGTGGTAGAGCAACCGCTAAGTCAAACAAAGGAGACTAATGTTGCGCATGCGCCTCATCACCCCAAAAATCTCTTGAATTTCAGTCAAATTCATTCGAAACGCGGGAACATGAGAAGTGGCGGATGTAGTGCTGGCATCGTTAATATTCATCGCATGTTTCCAAAAGGACGGCACACAATGAATGCAAAGATGATGAATCATTTGAAAGACTTGGGCGTTACCTTATCTTTATGACTGATATTGGTTCAATATAACGGGAAATACGGCGACGGATCACAAATGAAGCGAAGATGGCGAGTCAAAAGTGTGGCGATGAATTGCAGAACTTGCAAAGAGCAGAGGGTAGTTTTGCCTTTCTGGCGTTGTTTTTCCTTATTTAAGAGACTTCAACTCAGAATGGAGTGCAGTTTGATAATAAAGTAAGTCGGATTCAAATTGAAATGTGCGTGTACATTCAAAAATATGGGTAAACTGGCGTTTGAAGCGAGGACAACGATAAATCAGCTAACAAGATGGAGTCGAAAAATGGCAGCCCACTGGTGAAGAACATCTCAATTCGCTATAAAGCTTCCCAACCTTGAAATTTTGAACCACATTGTCGAAGTAGAGTCGGGAATTGTTCTGGAGAAGAAATAGGGCTGATTTTGAATCTTGAAGCGAACAGATTAAGCTTTACTTTACGAGTGCTCCAGATTATTTACATTTCCTTGGCAAAAAATATTTTAATTCCCTTTTTCGAGACTTTTGTCATAGGCCGTGATACGGGAATTCCCGCTTGCTGCAGTAAGCCCAACAACCAAAGAAAAGATTTGTGTAAAGAAATTGTCATTAAAAGTGGCAAGGCTCAACACAGCAGGTTTCGTGTGATACGGTGTTGTCTACGAAATGGCTCCAAATCTTGTTATGAATATCATCTCACTCTGCCCCATTGTGCCTTTGACTTGGCAAACTTTAACGTCTGAAAATTAAACCACTGAAAAAGCATTAAATTTTCAGCTTTTTTCAATTTGTATATTGTCATATTGCCCTAAGCTGCGAAAGTTTCAAGTTGATAAAAGGACGTGCACAAATAATTCTAACTCGGAGAACGAAACTCAAGTCGGCAGCTCATCCGTTCTCGTGGCCAAATCTTAGAAAATAATTCGTGATACGGGAATCGCCTTTAACAGCCGACACACAAAAATCAGAAGAATAATTTGAGTTGAACATTTATAATTTAAAAGTGGCAAGGCGCGCGCAAGCGACCAGCAAAGTGAGCCTATTGTCCTGTTGAAATCTGTCACTTCGAGCTAGTTGTTTGTTGGAAGAACAGTCATAGGACGACCCCTTAATGCTATCCAGTCATTGTGGATACATCAAATACTAATTTGCACAAAAATGTGGAGATTGACACTGATTCGTAGTAAATTATTTATTATTTACTTAATATTTACAATGCACTTACACGTTTGCTTGATACAAAATTTACTCATCTCAGGCAAAGTATTATTTACATTTGTATAAAACTGCTTCAGGAGAGGGAAAAAAACGAAATTATTACACTATACCACCAATAGAAATAAATGGTATATAGTTAACTATACTAAAAAGGAGATTGACACAACCAGGTAAAATATTTGTGAATGTAATCCATAATGAGAATACATTCAAGTTAACAACAATCTCAGAGAGAGAATAATATTATATTATTATTATTTTTTTTTTTTGATTTTATTCCATAATTTTTTTAAAATTTTATTCTATTTATTCCGAATAAATAGTACTCAATCTACAGAACAGGATATCCCATTCAGTTGCAATATTTAGGCTTATAATACTGGAGTACATACCAGCAAGTAAGGAAATCAGTACTGAGCAAAATAGTGCTCAAAAATTGCTTTTTTGAAATAGGATTTTAGATGTGCTGTTTCGATTATAAAGAGGAAGTCATTCTAAAAGTATTTTCCAATAATAGACAGGCAGAATTTTCTTACATTGGAATTTGCCTATAGCATGAAGAAATAAATTCTGCAAAGCTGCATCCTGAGTTGAATGATTATGTTGCTTCGAAACCAGTAATATGGAAAAAAATACATGGCTTATCGCCACAAAGACGATCATGCACAAATAAATGCGTAAATTTTAGCAATATCGTGACATTTCAATAGACCTAAGGAAACATAATGTGGGATGGGGGAACATCATTAATGATTCTAATAACTTTATTTTTGAATTTTATAAGCTGTGACAATGGGTTTTCATAATCACTACCCCACAACATAGAGCCATATAGTAAATATGGCTAAATAAGCGAATAATAGACATTGATTAGACAATGTTTACTGACAATGCTTAACCTTAATATATGACATTAATTTTACTAACTTTGTTACAAATATAATGAATATGATCATGCCAGGAAAGGTAATGGACAATATAGATACCATACCCAAGTATCTTAAGATTGAAACTGGTTCAAGGCATTGACCAGCTAAGTTTAATGAAGGAAGTAAGTTGAAAGTTGAACTTTCTGATGAGGATTGAAGATAAGATATTTAGTTGTCTTTAAATTTAAAGTTAATAAACACTTGGTAGTCAGAGCTATTGTAAATTAGAAGTTCATCTATATATAGGGAAGATATCTGATGACAAGCATTGATGTGCCAAACACAGGAACAAAACAACCTTTTGTTTCAACAGCCAGCGAGCCTCTGGTTGGCACATTAATGACAATAGGTAAACAATAAATTATCTTCCCTGCAGTGTTTTGACATGCTGCATTGCAGAGGTTTCCCCTCCACATGATGTACAATTTAAACAAATTGCTATTTACAGGGTGTCAAGTGGGTAAAATGGTCAGAAAATGAGAAAATCGGGGGGGGGGGGGGGGGGGCCTTAACCAAAAATTAGGAACAAAATAGCATTTGAACGTGAATAGGAAAAGTAATGGAAATGCCTAATTGAAGTCATCATTGAGAGGTTCAAAATTATTGTTTTTACATCAACACGAAGTGCAAGCTTACTACATTTTTCTCCAGCCATGAGCACAAAAAATACATAATTTTTCCTGAAAAACCAGCGAATTTAAAAGGCTTAGAAAAATAGGAAATAACAATAGCTTGCACATTCATCAACTACCCACAGGTTACTACAGTACCCTTATTATCTACCCTCCGATTTCAATCCATGGCGATTTAGTAAATCCTCCACACACGTTGCTAATTGTAACTAGTAGGAACTGGTGAAGAAGACGTAAACAACGCTAGCATTTCGTATAATGTTTCTGTGGACAAGAAGGAAAATAAAATACACTAATTTTTTAAAGGACATTTAATAGGGTGCGATAGCTTATGGCTTGAGATTATAAACAAAACAAAAGGAATAGCGAATTCATCTTACCTTAGCAGACTTGACAGCAAGGCCTCGAACAACCACCTCAATCGATCTATCACAACATTCAGCAACATTTAACTCGGAAAAATCAATTGTGCATGAACCCACGGGCGAAAAATCGATCACGCGAAAGTGAAAGACTTGAAAGGAATCAGCTTCTACCACTGAACTACCGCTATTCCGACAGAAAAAAAGTTGTACACGTCGCTGCTGCTATAAAAATCCCCAGAGCAAGTAATCGAACAAGACATCTTTGGCCGCCATTTTGTTTGTTATTTCGCGCGCGCGCGCGTGAAAAAACCTGGGTACAAGCAAAACAATCAACCAATCAGACAAAAGTCTCCTTTGTTGCTAAGTCATGGGTTCAACTACAATTTTAAAAGCTGTATTGCTTACTGTCCCAATCAACGTCTTTCTGAATCGAGATTACGTCACGGTATCTTTACCGAGAATACCTAAGAAAAGACTACAGTTAACACATGTAGTATGAAAAAATAAATGAGGTCATAGTGATAGCGAGAAACATTGGCTTCTGGGCTGACATTTTGATAATTTTCAAGTTCCCTCACAACTTCTTTTCACCACAAGTGTGCCCTCTGATACGGTGGCCCAAAAGGGTCAATCAAAAATCAGTTTACCAAAACACAAATCAATTTCCCAAAACACAAATCGATTTCTCAAAACACAAATCAATTTCTCAAAACACGAACCAGTTTGCCAAAACACAAACCAATTTCGCGAAACACAAACCAATGGACTGGGCACTTGCTCTGTAATTATCAGAGAGAGCCTGGAAGGGACTCATTCCCAGGAATTTCCGCGTCCAACATGGCGACTTCTTCATGTGAGTGACAACTCATCGAGCCTTCGGTGATAAAATGTTTTGTAGCCATTGCGGTAGCGAGGTTAAATCCTGTTTTAAATTCTGCGTAAAATGTGGCAATCCTACGTCCCAGAACTCTGACGATCATTCCTCGGGCTGCGAAACGATTAAAAGTCATAGCAGCAGACCTGGATGCTCAGGGACTTCCTAAACTAAATGCCTCATCATATTCTTTCAGTTGTTTAACTTCAGTTCCATCTGGGTATAGCAATTTGTAGGACTTCACAGAGCTGTGGACAATTTCATTTCCGTTATGTAGAGACTGCTTTGCCACAGCTAACTTTAGCACCTCCTCACTATCTGCTGTTTTAGGAAGCCTTATGGGAAGACTATTTCCCCGCTGAGGCTTAAGGATATTTTCCTCCTCTACGTAACGCATTATTCCAGTGTTTATTGTCACAGGTTCGTCCTTTTCATTCTTCAACCTCTTATTCTTCCTCTTAAAATGTGACATCCGCTCATCTTTTTTCTTCTTTATGAAGGTATCCAGCTTTGGAATAGATTCCTTGGAATATGTAGCAGCAGATGTGCCTAACGGCGGGTCTAAAACACAGGTCACATTCCACAGGTCACTCGTTGCAGGTCATTGTTTTATGTTTTGGAAAGTAACCAAAACCCTCAATTTGGCTAACCCTAGGCCTGTGGAATGTGGCCTGTGTTTTAGACCCTCCGTGTGCCTAAGGAAGTCCCCGAGCATCCAAGTTCTGCTGCTATGACTTTTAATCGTTTCGCAGCCCGAGGAATGATCGTCAGAGTTCTGGGACGTAGGATTGCCACATTTTACGCAGAATTTAAAACAGGATTTAACCTCGCTACCGCAATGGCTACAAAACATTTTATCACCGAAGGCTCGATGAGTGGTCACTCACATGAAGAAGTCGCCATGTTGGACGCGGAAATTCCTGGGAATGAGTCCCTTCCAGGCTCTCTCTGATAATTACAGAGCAAGTGCCCAGTCCATTGATTTGTGTTTTGCGAAATTGGTTTGTGTTTTGGCAAACTGGTTTGTGTTTTGAGAAATCGATTTGTGTTTTGGGAAATTGATTTGTGTTTTGGTAAACTGATTTGTGATTGACCCTTTTGGGCCACCGTACTCTGAGCATCTGAAAGCTTTGTAATACTAAACTTCACTGAAGTCAAGCCCTGTTTCGCGGGGTTAGTGTTAGGATGGGAGACCAAAACAATAAACCCCTCATAAAAAACAGAAACATCTGACCGAAAATACTATTAACGCTAACAAATGCGAACTCAGCAAGGTACAGATTCTGCTAGCTTGCTTTATGCAAAACAAATATTGATGAAAAAGCAAATAACTATTGATACACAGTTTTCAGAAAGAGCAGAAGGAAGTTTCCCAGACGGTCGATCGAGAATAAAATATTTACGACATGAAAACAACATTAGTTTTGAACCGTGAATATAGAATATAAAAAGTTACGATCAGCGACAAACATTTTGGGAGATTTTTGCTACGTTCAAGTAAATTGCAAAATCGAAAGTGACATGGCCGGAATTCAGCGGGCGCCGTGATTAAGTTACCGCGGCATGTTTACTCGCCAAACAGTGAAGCATCTGTGTCAAATGTAACCTGCGATCAGGCTCTATTTTAGTTTCGCGTGGTACGTGGAGTTGGCGAAACGAAAAATAGAGCCTGACCAAATTCCTCTTCGAAATTCCTTCCTCCCACTTTTTTTGATTGATTGACATGTCCTTCATCCGCCAATCAAATTTACTTCCATTACACCTATACACGCGTGGACGGCAGATTCACGCTATTTTGTTTTGACCAGAGTTAATTACCGTGGGAGGAATATTATAAACGAATTCGAAAGTTACCGTTGGCTTTAATTTGAGAAAAACACATTTAAAGCATGGGAAATGTTTTCGACGACTATATTGCGGCAAAGGCCGGTGAATATGCAATCTTTTAAGCTTGACATCTTAATTTGTAATTGAGATAACCTGGCATTTTGTCGTTGGACGGTTTGGAAATACATTATTCCTTTAACATGTTTGCCCATGAAGGTTTCTTTGGTTATTTTTTCGGGTGATATCTTCAGTTGCAGTATATTTCTAGAATTGCGCGCAGTAAAATCATGATACGTTTGGCTGTTAATTTTTTGATGGAGTACGAACAGTAAGATGGACTCGCAAAGTTTCTTTTATTGTTGTACAATTGATCTCTCTGAAAACATGCCATTTTAGTTTCTGGAGTGCGAGTTTTAAGTTAACTCAACTGGAAATATTATGAAGTGTGCAAACAAACCGTGTCATGTACAGTAAATAAATAAAGCCGTTTGATACACGGACATTCAAAACATGCATTCGTGTAACTTGCGATTTTATCAGCATCTCCTCCTGTTGATATATATGTCCCCTGTCTCATCCAGGAAACCAATATGCATCGGCTTTCATTGCCATTTGAAAGAACCAGCTATTTAGCTTTCAAAACATCAGGGAAGTTTGTGCCAAAGTACTTTCAACCCGATGGCCACAGAGCTCGACAACGGAATCGTTAATTTCACTCGTTCTAGAGATTCAAACCCGATTCTGGACAAGTTATGAAATGCTTCAGATGGCATATCTCCATTTATACAAATAAAATCAAGTTGCACCGTCGACGGCATTGTAAGAACAAAAGGGAGCAAATTTTTACGTACACTTATGGAGGATTAGTCTCGAGGACTTCGCGAGAGCTCCGCGCAATCACGATGGCATTTTCACTTCCGGCGTTTCAACAGCCAATCAGATCACGAGTTTGGTGGGCCAAAATTTGGCCGACCGTCCGGAATTCTTGAGAGACTTTTGGTCAGGCCCAATTTTAGCGAGCGACGACATAAGAGAACATATGGGCGAAGCTAAAAATGGGCCTGATCGCAGGTTATGTCAAATGATGACAAGATACCGGGTTTTTGTAAGTTTCTTTTTCTGTCAAGTGTTATAAAGGTTGACAATGAAATGAGCGAAGTCAAAACAAAGATCACAATCGCCCAACTCTTGTTTATGCAAAGTCAAAATTTACTCTCCAAGACGCGTACGACGTTATTTATCACCAGGTAATTCCATCATTTTGGAAATAGCAGCTACTTTATTATTCATCTGCGTCACAAGTTTTCACTGATTTTGGGGCTCATTTTGTTGAAACTCAAGCACGCTTCCAACAGGCTTGTGAACCCTTCCTGCTTACAGAGCAATACTAAAAAACTTCTCACATATCACATTTGAACCTTAAGCTCGAAAATTCAATACACAACATGATATTATAATTCACAAAGGCAGAAAATACCACAGAATCCTTTTCCAGGGAAATATTTATTGAAACAAACAACATATTTGCTCTTAGAGGCGAAAACCTCTTCCTATTTCATTGCTTGGGTGTTGACAAGAAACTCAATCGTGTCAAATTACCATGTACTTCAGGTAAATACTGCTCACTTTGATTTCGTCTCGACGGGCGATAGATTGTTGTCGAAGTCCAGTGCTCGTCGCTTTTGAGATTCCTGCCTATTTTATCCAACTAACTTTCTATTATTGAGCTCCATAAGGGTATATCTTGTTTAAGGATCCACTAAAACGCCATTCGCGTTACATGACTTTCGACGCCATTGCAGGCTAAGTTAATGATTCTACTGTGTCCACCAGAGAAATCTACGCAGTTCCACTACCCTCTCGATCCTAAGAAAATACTCGCAGAAGGCTCTATCCACAAAGACACCACTTACCGGGGGAGTGACAGGCAAGACTTACCGACACGGAAAAAAAAAAAAAAAAAAAAAAGAAAACAAACAAACTAAACGCAGACCTCGACTGGGTTTGCCATGAGGCAACCTAGTAATTAGTAACGGGTGATTTCACTTCCTACGTGTCTTCTTACAACTGATGGCGCATTTCGGTCACTGGTATCCTCCGGTCCACATCGTAAGAAAGCGAGCGTAAAACGCTTGGAAAATGGTTCCTCAAAATTGAATTTCACGCTCTTTCTGTTTATTTTCTGGGGAGAGAATATTGTATCCACACCAGTTGCTGGTAAAAAGGCATTTTCGTCCAAATTTTAGCGAGTTATGGACGAGTCAAAGGCCACAGCCATTACTGTATGCGGCTTTCGTTTCACGGATAGGATTTCAACCGCAGCGTAACACGATCGTTGTGTGAAGTTTAATTACGTACGGTGATTCAAATCAACAAGATCGATTCGCGCTGCAATTGTACGGTGAATTTAACTAGAAAAACGGTCAAATAGGACTCTTCTGCTCCCTGTGCACGCAATTGCTCTGCATACGGCGATTGCGCCCGCAGTGCACGCGGCAGTCAAAACTTGACTGTCTTCCGTAAGTGGTACGTCTCATGTGTCCCTAAATGACGTAGTTTGTTCAGCTGCAAGAAATGCCACCCGAAACGAACCGGTCCCGGGTAATTTTTCTTATTTTTTCCCAAGTTGAACAAATATAAAGGCAATATTAAAATTGTTTTGACCTACTTAGCTAGAGATCGACGAAGAACGAGCTATTTGCTGGCGAACCTTAGCGAGGCAGTATACTATTCTTGACATCAGCCAAAAAAATCAAAATTTGAATGTAAGATCGGAAGCATGCGCAGTCGATTGTGGTAGGTCATGTCTATTATCCGGGGTATTGATACCCGAAATAACGTCACGTACACGTTGTGGAAGGGAATCTTACAGTCACAGCCTTCGAGTCGAGTACTTTTCCAGTGGGTCGTCATTGATCACCATTCAACGGTACATGTTCAGTCTTTGACCACCGAGTCAAATTGTTCTTCAACTTCTTCAACCGTTGAGTGAAGAGAAAATCAGTTCCCGAGCTAGACCACGAGAAGTCGTCCTTATTTCCTCAGAGCCACGCACGACGGGTGAAATTATTATTTTATGCAGATTAGTGGTGAAAACGGGCCGTGTCACGCAATCGCGCACTTAACTGTGTCATTGAA
>NC_090870.1:20652098-20669598 GCF_036669935.1 Montipora foliosa | reverse complement strand
CATGTTTTATCAAACATTGTCAAACATCCTAACGCAAGGAGTTGTGGGCCACGAAATTACCCAGAGTACCACAACAATTTCAACATAGCCGTAATTCTGATTGAGTTATTGGAGGAAGATGAAAAAAGAGGAAAAGGACGAGGTACGACTAGGAGCTGGATAAGAAGAAAGGAAGAAAAAGGTTACTTTAACAACATCGCTGATGATCGAGGATACGCAAGGCTATCGCGAAATGATGCGTATGACTCATGACGATTTCGTCGAGATACTGAGGCTTATTGAACCCGATATAACCCCGCGTCAAGTAACTGGTGGTTACAAGGTTATAACTGCTGCTGAGCGACTGACACTGGCAATAAGATTTCTTGCCACTGGCGAGACTTACAGATCTTTGAGTTTCCAGTTCCGAATTTCAAGGGCAGCAATCTCATACATTGTGACCGAAGTGTGTGAAGCCATAGAGAAAAATATTGGCCCAAAGTATCTCAAGTTTCCTACCACAGACGAAGAATGGGTTCACATTGCATCTCAGTTTGAGAAACGATGGAACTTCCCCAACTGTATTGGGGCCATCGATGGTAAGCACATAGTCATGCAGTCACCTGCTAATGCTGGGTGATATTATTATAATTACAAGAACACCAATTCCATTGTTTTGATGGCAGTTTCTGGCCCGGATTATGAATGCATTTACGCCGACGTGGGAGAGTTTCAGATGGCGGGGTATGAAACAAGTGTACCTTATCCCAGGGAATAGAAGATGGTAGTGTTTCTCTCCCTCCAGCAAAGTGCCTGCCTTACGGGGTGATTAAACAACCTTATGTTTTTGTTGGTGATGGCGCTTTTGCTCTAAAGAGAAACTTGATGAAGCCCTAAGCCCAAAACGGGCTTACTATAGAAAAGAGAATTTACAACTATAGACACAATCGGGCCAGAAGGATACCTGAGAACCTTTTTGGAGTAATTGTAAACAGATGGCAAGTATTTAGAACAGTCTTGTAATTGCTTCCAAGTACCACTAAATCCTTGGTTATGGCTGCATTAGTACTACATAATTACCTCAGAAAGAGCGTCTTCTGCCCCGCTGGACTCAACCGACTCAAGTATTGGAGAGATGACACATGGGCTTTGGAGGAGAGAGGGTACACCAGAGGTATTTGTACCTTTGTCTGTCCCAATCACTGGACACAATGCAACAAATGATGCAAAACTGCTCAGGGATACTTGTACAGATTACTTCGTTAATGAAGGGGCCGTTGAATGGCAGTGGAACATGATTTGAACACATTTGAAAAGTGTAAGCACAGCCTTTTTGCCATTAATGTAGTTGCAATGTTTATGATACTAAGGGTTTTGTATTGTTTGGCTTACACAAGGAACAGTTTTAAGGTAATTTCTCAGCAAGGATTACAGGTTGCAATGTTCAAATCATAACTTAGTCTCTCTCTTCTTGCTCCAAAACTCATGAGCAAAACACTTAGGAAGTTGCCTTTAATTCTTTGGGGAGGAGCAATATATCCAGGAAGAGGACTACAATTTTTGGAGAACCTAGAAGAATGCTTTGTATGATCATGAAACAAAGCACAGGGCTCTATGTATAGATTTATATTACCTGCTGCACACTTAGTTCTCAGTTCCAGCTGAAGTAAAACATTTAGTAATTATTTGAAGTAAAATCAGAACAGATATCAGCCACATGGAATTCTTTTATTTTGATTTTACTCTGTAGATTGTCCTCTACAAGGGCAATGTCAATGGTGTTTATATACTCCCAAATATTACATTTCACTATAAGTATTATTTTAAAACTGATCTCATTCAAGACCTAATTATGTTCAAACAGTAAAAGTTGAGTGTAGCCTACAATGGCCAATGCTCTACTAGAGCAAAACTTTAACTTTCAACATTTTATCTTATAACTATGTAAAAATCTGCATATTGCTGGAAAGAATGTCCACGTAGAAAACTAGATCATTTAAATTAGAGAAAATGCCGTTTTTCTTCATTAAATATATCGGTAAATAATATTTCATTTTATGATTTCATATTTCACTAAAGGTTCAACTATTTGCTGCAAACAGTAACAATCAATGCGTCAATATGTCTAGTACTACTTTTGATAACATGTTGTTTGATCGAATGTTTGATGGAGTTCAAACACAATCAAACATCATCAAACATCATCAAACAAGGTGGCCAATCGGTAAAAGGTTTGATCACCAAACAATGTTTGATGATGTTTGGTCGTCAAACATTTCCCTTTTGGCCAAGGATTTAGTGCTCAACAAAATCGCACTTAGGACCTTTCAATGTGCTAAAGCCTGGTTTACACTGTGACAAAGCATAAACATAAACAAAAGCACAAGCATAACGAAGTTCACACTTGCATCAATCTCGTTCCCAGAGTAATTTGAGATGCTCCAATTCCAACCGTCAAAACTGCCATGAAGGCCCATATAGCACTACTATGGTGATATGACAGAACCCCTCACCATGAGTACTGGGGTCCGACAGGGGTGCCTGCTCAGCCCCCTTCCCTTCCTCGTGGCGCTGGACTGGGTAACTTGTCAAGCCCTTGGTGATAATGAGACAGGGATCGCACGTACCCGGCTGCGGAAGTTAGAGGACTTGGACTTTGCGGACGACATAGTTTTGCTGAGCCAGAAGATCGCCCACACGCGACAGAAGTTTGAGGCACTGCAAGAACAAGCTGACAGAGTCGGGCTCAACGTAAATGCAGCCTTAATCAAGGACATGAGGATTCAGTCCCCGGCAAACACGAGTACCATCAGCTGTGTAGGAGAGAGCCTTGAGCGGGTAACAGCCTTCAAATACCTTGGCAGCCTTTCACCACCACTGGCGGCACAGAGAAAGACGTTGAGGCCAGATGCAGGAAGGCACAAGCTGCTTTCTCCATTTTAAGACCAATGTGGAGATCGAAGTTCATCTCTCTGTGGACAAAAGATAAGGATCTTTGATTCAAACGTGAAGTCGGTTCTCGGCTTTATGGGTCTGAGTCCTGGAGACTAACAAAGAAGATCATTGCCCAACTCCAGACTTTCACCAATCGTAGGCTCTGGTACATCTTAGGGGTGTGGTGGCCGAGGAAGATCTCCAATGAGGAGTTGTGGCAGCGCACCAAGCAGGAGAGGATTGAAGGTACCATACGGAGACGAAAATGGAGATGGATTGGCAACACTATGAGGAAACCTGTCACCAACATCACCGGCCTGTCCCTTGAGTGGAACCCTCAGGGGGCTAGGAGGAAAGGCAGACCAAAGAAGTCATGGAGGAGAACCATACAGCATGAGCGTGAGGATGTCATGGAATCAAGTGAAACGGACTGTGCAAAACCGGGTCCGATGGAAAACCGCAGTGGAGGCCCTATCCTCCGGACGGAGTGAAGAGGACTAAACTAAACTAAACTAATCCTCGTTAGGTGCATAAACAATGACTAACGTCATCACTCTATCGTCTAATACTACGTCTACTTCGCTCGGGATCAATAAAATGCTTTAGAACTTGAAAATTGTTAAACAGTATAGCGATGCCTGCTCTAGAGCTAGAAAAGGTGGTGAAAATGGCAGAATATCCTCATTCAGAGCGCCAGTAAGGTTCAGTCTTTTTTTGCAAGAGAAAAAACAGAAAACTTTTCTTCAATCATAGAAAAATCTCTTTTCGTTTGGCATTGTTTGACAGACCTCTAACATTTAGGGAGCAAATTATCATATTTCCATATTTACACATTTCCGAGTCAAATACAAATAAGTACAAATAACGACCTTTCACTATAGCTTTGATTGAAATTCCCTGTTCCTTTTGCATAGCTATTGAGTAATCTTCAGTGATATACACATCAATGTGTACTCTTGATTTTTTAATATTACCTCTTTTCGAACAAACCTGGTCTCGATCCTCTCGGCATACAAATCTTACTATGATAGGTCTGCACCTATTACTATCTCTTTTGCCAACACGATGAACTGCGTGGAATCTAATTCCGGAGGTATCTATGCCAAGGTCCGTTTCAATGATGTTATATAACTTTCCTTAATGGCTGGCATACTGTTCGATATTAGTGTTCCGCTCTTCTTCTTTCAGGCTCTGTTCCTTAACTCTATTCGGAGATTCGTTTTTGTGATTCAGCCTTGAATTGTGCCTTCAAAGTATCAACATCGTTTTGAGTGAAATTCAGACTTTGTTCGAGATCTTTGATTTAAATTCCTGTCGTAATTTGTCTTCACGTATGTCAGCAAGACCCTCCGTGACGAGTGACTTTAGACATTCATTAACTGAGAGTCCTCCAGTTCATGATAGCGCTTGTTATCCGTGCTACCAATATCAGCTGCTCCTTCTTCATTAATTGACGAACTGGAACCCCTTTTTGAGCGTTTCCTCCCCATTTGGTCTTGAAAATGCTGCTTATTCTGTTGAAGATGCTTTGTAAACGTTACCATTCACTCTTTGAGCAATAGGCGTCTCTATCTATAACACTTTAGGGATAGAAAACCCTTTATTTGACAAGCGTTAAAAAGCGTGTGTGGACGCCATGCATATGACAGTCGGTCCAGTCAACCGAAAATGAAAAATAAGGGTAATTTACTCATTCCTATTTATTTGTCGACTTTAAGGAATCAAAACAGCTTAGTTTGATCCAGTGGAATCTTTCTCTTCCTCTTCTTTGGGGGAAGAAGCCATATTTCCAAAAGTTTGACTTTCCACGGATAGTCGGAAGACCCTTTACGCACACGCATTCATTGAACCGGTGTCACAGCGGACAATTAAGCATAAGCATAAGAAAATGCAGCCATGTCTAAATATTGATACGTCGAAAGTGGGCCATAAACGTTTCAAGTCATGCATGGGTTGCTGATTTCCCCCCCAAAAAAATGCAATGCAAATAATTATGTTAATAATTACCTCCGGTTCCATCCCCTCTTGTGAAGTCTCCTCCTGTTCAAGAAAACAAGGTAAGTCCTTCCAATATATATATTAAGTATAAATATATTTATTCCGAACTTTTCCTGATTTACAGGAAACCAGAAATATACAAGGCCAGAATTTTTCCACAAGACTTCTTGTTTTCAAGCGTGCCGGGAGCTGGACAAAATTTTGCCAGTTAGGTGTTAAGCGAACACGCTTTCAAAATCTGAAGACAAAAAGGAAATGATTTTTTGATCATAGTACCACTTTAAACGAGGCAACAAGGCCTACTTGCAAGGAAACAATAGAATACTAAAATGGTAGGTATTTTGGAATAAGGTGCATGTAAACTGTGAGAACATTGGTATATTTCTCTGAAGTGTCGCCTCGTCTTTCAAGGGCAAGGTTACTTTTCTTTCAGGACTGATAAAACCGCCCTACAATAGTATGCTTTTTCCCAAAAATACTCTCATTAGCTTCCAAGTGTTCCCGGGTAAGCCCGTGCGTCCCGAATTCCCACCACACAGTTCTTTGTTCTCTAAAAACAGGCCCTAGAAAAGGAAAACTACAATACAGTACACTTCTTTTTTGTATATCAAATTGTTTGACCATGCAACTGTCCATTGCCTTAACAGTTTACTTAGGAAGCATCTGGGTTTAACTGCAGCTCAAAGAACTAGGCGCCTTCTTTCAGCTCGTTCCGCACAACCGTGCAAAAATACGAGGTATACTAAGAATAATAAAGTATTTATAGAGCGCTAATTCCCAATAGTCCAAAAGCGCTTTACAAAAAAAAAATACAATGAAAACAGGGATAAAATAACAGTGAAAAACTTAAGGCTATAAAACTAAACTACATCATAAGAAACTTTAAGACTTGGATTTACAAGAAGAAAGGAAACCACAAGATCTAAGTTCCAACAGAAGGGTATTCCAAACACAAGGAGCGGCCACCGTTAAGGACCGGCCACCATAGGTATTAAGATTAAATCTCGGTATAAAAAGCAACAACTTGTTGGAAGATCGTAAGGTTCTACTAGGTGTATATTGCTTTATAAACAGTGATATAGTCAGGTGCAGCACCACGAAGAGCTTTGAATGTAATGATAGCAATTTTAAAGTGATCCTCTGTTCAATAGGGAGCCAATGAAGCTGGAAAAGCAAAGCAGTGACATGTTCATATCTACTGCTAAGATGACTGAGCATTGCAGCACTATTAAGGACACTCTGCAGACGTTGTAAAATACATTTTGGCTGACCATGTATCATAAGAAAGAAACTTGAAAGAAGATGAAAGAAAGAAGATTTGCCAACAGCTGTAACATGCGGAAGCATTGACAGAGAATTGTTGAAAATAACCCCAACATTCTTATTAGTAGCTGAACAGTCAACAGTTTCATAAGCAATGGCAACGTTGTTCAAAGCAGGACATGGGCAATAGGGCTTGTCACTTGTTCAGTTTCAGTTTGTTTGCTAGCATCATAGGCAGCCCAAGTTCGCGTCACTAGAGAGTGCAGAGTGCAAGCGGCGTTGCGTTACAGGCAGCCGTTGAGACTTTGTATGGGAAATAAAATACCGTCGATTATGAAGCCTAAAAAACGCTCAATTTAACGTTCATTCAATAAAAGGAATGAAAATGACTCACCTCTGGTGTATTCTTGTGCCTATTGGAGCTTATTTTACCGTTTCGGGAATTCCGTGTTTTCAATGTTCTAAGACGGAAGTCAAGGCTGCACACTAAGATTTCAACCGTAGTCAGCTCAGAGGCGGTTTGCGCCTCGAAAATCCATCCCAGCCGCGATTTTTCCGCGCAAAGCTAAAGAAACATCATTTGCGAACTTCGGTGAATATTTCGTCGTCAAAAGTCCCCACGCACTTGGCTGGAAAGGAGCATTTTCTGCTTCCGATTCCACGATAGCTGATGAAGTTAACGGCTGGTGATCATGTGAAAGGTCCCGGAGCTTGGGTCCGAAGTCAAATTAACTCCACACGATGAGGTACAGTCATTTCATGTACAACACTTACCCCATCCCCACAGCGGCTTGAAATGACTGTACCTCATCGTGTGGAGTTTATTTGACCTCGGACCCAAGCTCCGGGACCTTTCACATGATCACGCAAACCGCCTCTGAGCTGACTACGGTTGAAATCTTAGTGTGCAGCCTTGACTTCCGTCTTAGAACATTGAAAACACGGAATTCCCGAAACGGTAAAATAAGCTCCAATAGGCACAACAATACACCAGAATACGTTAAATTGAGCGTTTTTTAGGCTTCATAATCGACGGTATTTTATTTCCCTTACAAAGTCTTATAACGCGTTTAAATTCTCAACGGCTACCTGTAACGCAACACCGCTTGCACTCATAATTATTACACGCTCTCTAGTGACGCGAACTTGGGCTGCCTATGCTAGCATCGACAAGTCAATATCCCTCACGCAGTCTTCAATAGTAGACAAATCCTCAGCAAATGACGTATCAAAGGACAAATATAACTGCGTGTCATCCGCATAAAAATGATTAGACAGACCATACGATCTTGCCATGTCAGCCAATGGGGATGTATACAATGAATACAGCAAAGTCATTCACATCAGAGGAAAGTCCTTGGATTTAAAGCGGAGTCATCACAGAGTCCATTTCACTAAGAAGTGCTCTCCCATGGAGCCGTGTTTTAGAACTACGATTACTAATCTAATTTACCTAAATGCTAAAATGTAATTTATTTACAACTTTAATTTATTTAAAAAGTCCTACAGCAAAACCTAATCCATTGCCGGATTTAACATTATAACGTATAATTAATTAATTAATTAACCAATGCAAGAAAATTATTCAAATTACTGGCTACTTTGCCTCGCTAGGCAGACTGTTCCAAGTAATGGCACCCCTGCAACGGAAACTCTTTTTGAGAGCTTCTGATTTCGGTCTTGGGATGAACAGATTCAGCTCTGAGTAACGTAGATTGTATCTATGGATAGTATTGGTATTGGAAGGTTTAGAGTAGTGCCCCTGAAACCATACAGCTCTAATTTTGAAAGACAAATTTCATGGTCGATGATATCAAATGCTTGTTTTAGATCAATAAACAAGACCGCATTTGTTAAACCACTGTCAATGTTGAAATACCAATTATCAATCATATCAATAAGAGCTGTTAAGGTGGAGTGTAACAGTCTAAACCTGGATTGGAATTTAGAAAGTAAATTACTTTCGTCAAAGTATTTCAGTGTACTCCTGATTGATCGCTTTTTCAAAGAGTTTAGCAATTAATGAAAGTACTGATATGGGGCCTATAATTAGCTGGGTTTACCTTCGAGTCAGCTTTGAAGACTGGAGTGACCCTAGCGTTTTTCCAGTCACTGGGAACAATACCAGTAGAAATGACAGAGTTAAAAACGTGTGTCAGGGAAGCCGCTGTAAAAGGATAAGAAACCTTGAGAAGACGGGCTGATATACTATCAAGGCCATCAGCTTTGTCTGTAGATAAATTAACTACAAGTTTAGTTATCTCATCTACCGTTATTAGTTCCGCCTCAAAGTTCGTATGAGAAGGTTTACTAAAATCTTGAAAACTGACTCGAGGGGGATTAATCTTTGAAGCCAAGGTTGGACCAATTCCTGTAAAATAACTATTAAATGCATTACAGACCTCGTGGGGATCACTGATGTCTTTGTCATCAATAAGCCATAGACCATATTCATAAATGGCGGTCAATTTATAATTCTTTTGTCGAAGTGCAAATTAGCCTACCAAGCGTCGATACCATACAGTGAATTGAAAAGATTTCTTGCTCTAAAATGAGGCTTGGTAAGCTAATTTGCACGTGGACAAAAGAATTATAAATCTGACCGCCATTTATGAATAAGGTCTATTTCGTAACTTGGGTTTTGTTTTTCTTTCTTGATAATAACGAGTTTATCCCATTTCAGGTGGCTTTAACTTTACCACTATTACTCTCAAAGTACGAGCGAAAAGTAGTCCTTCTTGCAAGCCACGATAGAGTGATTGACATGGGTTCTTGATTTTTTTATACTCTATCCATTTGGTTTGGTCTAGTGGTAGTAATTGCGATACGTTTTATTCGATCTCTTTCCCTCATTAGTCGTTTGGTTTCAGAGTTGAGCCAGGGGGCTGGCGATGAAATTTGTACTCTTTTCTTTTTAAACGGAGAACGAAAATTTGCTATTGTCAGGAATAGATGTTTCCAAAGTTCCCAAGCTTCGATAAGGTCGTGAAGTTGCTCAATCATGGCCCAAGGTGCTAGTTCCATGTCGCACTACAAATTTTCGAGCACAAAACGTTTGCATTGTCTAGCACTGATGACTCGCAGAAGTGATTTAGGGCTTCCTTGTTTACGAGCAACGTAAATTAGGCTATGGTCACTGATTCCTATATGGGAAACCCAAGATAGAGCAAATTTATCTGGCTCATTAGTAAGGAATAAGTCTATTAATGATTTAGAATTTAATGTCATGCGTGTGGGTTCATTGATTAATTTAGTGTATTGGTACGACTCACAGAGCTCGTTAAGATGTTTAGTATCATTGTTTGAATTGAGAGCTGACAAATCGCAATTTAGGTGCCCTATAATATTTGACTCAATGTTTTCCTCCTTAATCTATCCTAAAAAGATTTCAAACTTCTTAAACAGATCAATAGGGGAGTTAGGAGGTCTGTACCACTGAATTTGAGATAACAAAAGGCTTAGCCCCTGTTTTTCTTATCTCAATGCATAAAAATTCAAGATCGTGAACTGACAAGTTTCGGGTATACATGGCAACACTCCGCCTCCTCTGTTACGGTCACGTCTAATAATTTCATAGCCCTCAGTTGATTCTGTGTACGGTGGTATAAATATGAACGAAGCCAGTTCAATGCATGGTCACAGATGCCAAAGCAGGTTGATAGCCTAGAGAGCAGGAAAAATTATCGACAGTGTCAAATGCAGACGAAAGTTCCAATAGAATCAAAACAACACATTTCCGACTGTCAATGGAAAGAGCAATGTCATTGTACAAACACGCGCAAAAATATTTTTCGGGTTCAAAAAGTTGAAAAAGAAGTTCTTTTAAATTAAGTTAAGCAACATTTCCACCAAATTTGGCTAAAAAAGAAGAATCCGTGGATTTTTTATAATTTTTTAAATTATATGTGTCAATACATGTACCTGTCATTTTTCCATGACGAGAAAGAAAGGCGATTGTGTTTTGCATAATTAATTACGCTTCAGACTTTGATGCGCAAAAAAAATGTGAATAGTGTGTTTTCACGTGACGACACTGCGGCCATGTTGGTGTTCCTAAACAAAGAAACGGCCGCCATGTTGGTGTCCCCAACTAATCCTCCGGGAATTGAGCTCTATTATCATGTTAACGTTTTCTTTTGTTTCGGTGGAAAAACAAGGTTGCTGATCATGTGACTGAATCAGAAAACACTCTATAGATCGTTCAAAACCTGTTTTGACTTGTCTTTCATATACCAGATCCGGAATAATTAACATCCATAAAACAAAAGAACAAAGCGAACATAACAATACCTGATCAACAAGGCCTAATCAGAATAACCATGGTTCTTTTGTCTTCCGCCATTTTGGTCCGGTATGATGGCAGTGTAGCCCCTTTTTTTAAACCAAACTTTCCGAATTTTTAAAATCAAGTTATGAAGTTTTCATTACTGGGAGGTTAATTTGATGATCAAGCGCGGTGTTCAACGCGAAAAAGAAGTAGTTCCTGGCATTTAAAATAAGGTGCTCAAAATAATGGCTCGTACGCAAACGCAAACGGGTATCTTCACTAAACCTCAATTCCTCATGTTATTTTCCAGCTGCTGTTTTAAAATTGCTTCAAACTGTTTCCCTGATATTTTCCCCATCCTTTAGCAAAGGTTTTCCATGAAAAATCATTTCGAACAGTCCATAAAAAGCAATAATGTTTGCACAAACGAACCACATAAAGCCCTTCACTGAAGCGGCTACTTTTATGCCACACTCTAGACTTGAGCCCGCGATATGGTCAGGTGATGCTGGCCGCATTGGCATACCTGGAGGGACACAGCAGTCAAACGTCTGCGCATGTGCGAGCGTTGGAGTGGCGAAAAGGCGGTCAAGATGGCGGTGCGACCTCGTGGGTTTAAGTTGTGACACTCAAGTTAAAAACGACCACACAAGCGAGTAAGTCTGTACATATTTTTTTATTGAGACCGGCATACAGTAGCCACGTGTAGAAGTGATGTCAAACAGTACTTCAAACTAATGCAATAACAGCTGATCGTACGATGTATTCGATTTAGCATGGTCTATAAGGCACTCATGCATGAGAAGACACAGCATTGGCAAACATTGTAAGTTACACGTAAAGAAAGGTAAAATGCCGTGTTCTTCTCGTGATTTGATTGAGAAGCTGTGTAAATATTACATCATTCATATCATCCTTAAAGCTTACGTACAATTCTTGAGTTAAGTGCAACAGAAATACTGAATGCTCTCCTCTTTTTTTATTTTAAGAAATGAAAAGTTCTTTCGATCTATCGTGTTTTATTTTGTTTAAGTAATGCCTCTGTGTAGTTGTATTGTTTTTTGTTTTGAAGTACCTGTTATTTCCAGATGTTCTCTTATTTGTTCAACACTTGAACTACACCATTCTTCCTTTTGTAAGAGGTTATCTCTTTTGAAATTCGTTGTGTACACTAACTACACTGCACATGCAAAATAACTGGTCTTTAGTCACAGAAATGTTACAAATGTAAGAGAACATATATTGTGTTGTAATGACAGTTCTCGTTTAATTTTTGCCAGAAATGCCTAGCCTCTCTTCCTTATATGTCAGACCTAGCAACTATGACACCATGAGGGAAATGGAAGCAAACAGTTTTCCATCTCGAGCAACAAACCAGATAGTCATGTGGAACTGCTTTCAGGGATAAAATAGGATGCAATGTAGCATATCACAGTGAACATGCTAATTTCTGTATTATGCTCCACAATTATTAAATTTGTGTAACCTCCTCATTCTCAAAAGCGATCAAGATTTAATTCTTACGGAGTAACACAAGCCAGCAGATTGCATACGGAAAACATAGGAATTTTTACTGTTATTTTCAAGATTATTATTATTATTTTGCTGTTGTTATTATTATTATCATTATCATTATCATTATCATTATCATTATCATTATTATTATTATTATTATTGTTATTATTATTATTGAAATGTCTCTTACTTTAGACTCACTACCGGCATGATTGAAATGAAGGGCTCAATAAAGGAAATAAGTAATATATTATTATTCACACTACACCTGAACTGTTTGATTTGCGTCTGTATATCGTTTGCCCTCAGTTGTTGGCAATGCGCTGCAAGAGGACTAAGAAATGACTTGTGATGGTTTTTAAGACCTTTGGTGAAAATTTCTTACAGGTGATATTTTACGATACCACCTTTACATTAAAGTCTCCCTTCCTTCGCATACCAGATAATCATCTATGGTTGTCAAAAGCCACCTGCCCTTTTCGATGTTCACCAGTACATACCATTGCAAAATCCAGCGCAAAGTATCTCCACAGTGCTGATGCATGTAGAGACCCAAGTCTTTTTTGCAAAGGACATGTAATCTGTGATCTTAACCTGCGATCAGGCCCATTTTTAGCTTCGCCCATATGTTCTCTTATGTCGTCGCTCGCTAAAATTGGGCCTGACCAAAAGTCTCTCAAGAATTCCGTTTGGTCGGCCAAATTTTGGCCGACCAAACTCGTGATCTGATTGGCTGTTGAAACGCCGGAAGTGAAAATGCCATCGTGATTGCGCGGAGCTCTCGCGAAGTCCTCGAGACTAATCCGCCATAAGTGTACGAAGAAATTTGCTCCCTTTTGTTCTTACAATGCCGTGGACGGTGCAACTTGATTCTTTTTGTATAAATGAAGATATGCCATCTGAAATATCTCATAACTTGTCCAGAATCGGGTTTGAATCTCTGGAACGAGTGAAATTAGCGATTCCGTTGTCGAGCTCTGTGGCCATGGGGTTGAAAGAACTTTGGCACAAAGTTCCCTGATGTTTTGAAAGCCGCTAAATAGCTGGTTCTTTTAAATAGCAATGAAAGCCGATGCATATTGGTTTCCTGGATGAGACAAGGGACATATATATCAACAGGAGGAGATGCTGATAAAATCGCAAGTTACACGAATGCATGTTTTGAATATCTGTGTATCAAACGGCTTTATTTATTTACTGTACATGTCTGATGACACGGTTTTTTGCACACTTCATAATATTTCCAGTTGATTTAACTTAAAACTCACACTCCAGAAACTAGAATGGCATGTTTCCAGAGAGATCAATTGTACAACAAGAAAAGAAACTTTGCGAGTCCATCTTACTGTTCGTACTCCATCAAAAAATTAACAGCCAAACGTATCATGATTTTACTGCGCGCAATTCTAGAAATACACTGCAACTGAAGATATTACCCGAAAAAATCACCAAAGAAACCTTCATGGGAAACACGTTAAAGGAATAATGTATTTCTCTTTTTTTTCTTTAAAAATCTATTGCCAAACCGTCCAACGACAAAATGCTAGGTTATCTCAATTACAAATTAAGATGTCAAGCTTAAAAGATTGCATATTCAGTGAAGTTCGGAGGGAGAATTACACCGGCCTTTGCCGCAATATAGTCGTCGAAAACATTCCCCATGCTTTAAATGTGTTTTTCTCAAATTAAAGCCAACGGTAACTTTCGAATTCGTTTATAATATTCCTCCCACGGTAATTAACTTTGGTCAAAACAAAATAGCGTGAATCTGCCGTCCACGCGTGTATTGGTGTAATGGAAGTAAATTTGATTGGCCGACGAAGGACATGTCAATCAATCAAAAAAGGTGGGCGGAAGGAATTTCGAAGAGGAATTTGGTCAGGCTCTATTTTTCGTTTCGCCAACTCCACATTACGTAGCACGCGAAACTAAAATAGAGCCTGATCGCAGGTTACTGTGATCTATGCAAACATGAAAATTTATTTCAGATTTTTGAGATGTACCCTTTTATTGGTTCAAATTAATTCATGTTGATTCACAACTGAAATATGCTATTATATGAAGGAGGGCAACTGTTCTTTGTTCTTGGAGGTATCCTCTGTCTTGTGACAGTCTGGAGTCTTCCTGAGGTATTGTTTTAAAGACAGCTTTAAACAATCCGGGGTACTTCACTTGTAGCTCGGTAAACTTCCTCATGGCACTCACTTCCTACAAGGGCAAACCACTTTTTTAATTATGACTACCAACTGCCATCTGAAATCTTTCAATCAATTCTGTAATTGAAGGCTCTAAAATAATGATACTAAATTATCATTAAAAAACAGTTCCAGTTTTACACTCTGGCTTTTGCTAGAAGTAGTAAATAAACAAGAGGGCAAAATACCTGTTTTCCTTCTCTTTTCCTTTCTGGATATCTAATATGCCTTGGTTTGATTTAATCTGGCCACTAACATAATAATTACTGGCTACATTGATTCCGAAAAAATGAAATATGTAAAGAAAAGAGTTTGCAAGAGCCTTGAGAAATTAAAGCGATTTAATCGTTCTTATGATTTACTTTTGATTAAACATTTGAATGTAATATAAGTAAATAATACCGACTGGATATCAAAAGTTAGAAATAAATATATACACTACTAGACTTACCTCTTTGTTGTTAAGTATCTTCATGACACTGTTCCTCTTTTCCTAGGCCCCCCGCATCCAATAAGTGACATTTTCCTCGTTATTTATATATTTGTTTATGTTTTAACTTGTACAACGGGCTACCAGACATAATTCGTGAAATGTGAGAGTTAAAAAGTATTCTACCTTCTGTTTGTTGGAGTCCTTTCTTTTCCATGGAATGTATTTAACGTGATCCATAAAGCTTTTGTCGGCCTTAAACACCAGTTTGTCCCAGGTCTGTTATCTGGTAATTTTTTTTTCCAACCTTTTCGAAGACCTGGTAAAACCGTTCAGGGATAGGTATGAAGAACACGACCATGGTTTATTGTTTCGATGGATTTCATTACTGTGCTGCAGACAAATCCACGATCCCGACGGAATCCCTCCAGCCCTTGCCAATGTTTTGTCAGCTCGTCTGAGCCAAGCCGAATGACTGCAATTTTCTTTTTCTTTACGAGTTTTTCCTTCGTTTACACACCGCTTGCCGTCCGCTTCCAGTGTCACACATCGCATGATTGATAATAACAAATAAAAATATACTAAATCAACAGAATACCGGTAATTTAATAAACTTTGTGTCTGGAAAGTCGTAAGTTTTCCTTTTACCTTTTCTTTTTTCCTTTTACAGATTTCTATGAACGTTTCAATTTTGTTTCGTAGATTTTGCGTTACACCGGTTGTTTTCAATGTTTTCCTTTAAAATTTTGCGCGGGAAATTGGCGCGCGGCTGGCAAAAAAATATCCATTTGGGCATCCGCAGACGATTGACCGCTGTGTTACTTGGAGGGGTCGGCGAACGTACGGACGGACGCATGATGACATCATAGCTAAAACCAAAATTTCTCCCATCGATGGGTTACCATAACGTTTTTCATCGCTTTTAAGGGCAACTTTTACAGTGATCTTATTTGAATTAATTTATGCTGGTTTAAAGTGAAACCAGACGTCAGTTCAGTAATCTACATGTATACCTTCCCTTACAACCGGTGGAATTACAGGAGTCATTGTCTTAGGTAAGAGCAATAGCTTCACTTGCAAAATTGAACACTTTCGCAAAGAGATTCTTGCTTTCTTTGCTTACTAACCTTGAATCATGAAATCCTTTATTACGCGATGAAATTTGCTTCCTCTGTAACCAAAACCTTTCTGCAAACATGAAAAAAAGAACTTATGTATAAATCAAACAAAACCCATTATATTTAATAACCCGCAGTTTGGGACTTTTTTCCCTTTTTTGTGATACTAACCACTAAAAAAAATTAAGTCTGCCGTCATTCAATATCACAGGCCAAAATTTGACTCGGTAGTCAATATCATCCGACCAAAAACTGGATGCTAGTCAACTAACATCCAAATTTTAAAATGTGGGACCATTAACAAACTTGAAATTACCTAAAAATCGAGCAAACAATTTCATCACAAACAAGCTTTGTAATTGTTGACAGGTGGATCCTTTTGAACAGTTGGCTTTCAGAAGGGGTCCTGCTTACAACTTCATACAATGTGCATCACAGGTAATTTCATCTTTATACAATGTGAGGAGATCACGTCATATGGTTATGAGAACGGTCACGTTTGTAAGAGCTCCTGAATGTAGCCTGAATTCTTAGCCTCCCAACATAAATGTTTCTAACAAATACTAAATCTGCAAACAACATCTTCAATATCTTTTGGTCATATACAGAAAAGAAACAAGAAGCGCCTAGAAAGATCTTTCTCCAGTAGTCCACCTACCAATGATTCGAAGAAAACTAAAATGGCGGCCAGCATTCTCTGAAGCGATTCCGAAGATGAGAGAAGAACCAAGCTGAAAGAACTACACACTAATTTGAACTGTTTTCGACACAAAATGAAAGGAAAATTTGAATGTTTGAATAGAAAGGTTAGTGGAATGGAGAAGGTTTCGGAAGAGGCTTGGGCAAGAATAGACGACCTTACTGAAGATCTTCAAGCCCATATATATATGGATCTTGATATCACCAGGCAAGTCAGAAATTTAAAGAAAACGACAAAACTTTTGAAATTACAAGACATGTTTCGACAGAAACTTCTGTCATCTTCAGTTGATTAATGTACAAAGCGTTAAGTTGAATTTATAAGTCGGAAAAAGTGCTAATTTTGCCAGTAACAACGGAATGTACATAAAACGTGACAATGTTAGAATTAAAAGGATAGTTGATTAAGAGAAGGTTGTTCTCTTTGAATATGAAAAGCTTCTTTTATCTTGAGTTGAAAAGTAGTAGAGGCGTGATCTAAAATATGGAAACATTCCCCTGAAGACAGGGCACGACATTGTTCGCAATTCCGTAGGTGTTTGAAAATGTGAGAGGCCCTATCACTGACTAACATTGTTCACAATTCCGTAGGTGTTTGCAAATGTGAGAGGCCCTATCACTGACTAAGTGCTTACGCACGCGTGTGGAAAAATGCCGGGTTGTTTCGCCGACATAACAGGCATTACAGCCCGCACATACAAACTTATAAACCACACGTGAACGAAGCCCGCCAGGGATAGGGTCTTTCACACCAAGCAAGTTGCCTATCTTAAAGGAGGAAAAAACTAGCTTGATGTCCAAATCATTGCAGTAGCGCTTGATAAAGTGACGGATCTTTTTCCGAGTTACGACAGAAAAATGGCCTATGTAACGTAGCTTAAAATAAAATGTAGGCGAAGTGGGAAGGGAACCCTGGGGACAATGATTACTTAGGGTCCCAGTAATGTAACGGTTTACAACCCTTTCAATTAAATGGGCAGGGAAAAGTTTAGTTATCTCGTCGTGTAGCCCCAACCAGGTGTTGTTAATCTTATAGGCCCTATCAATAAGAGTCCTGATGAGACCCACTTTGTAAGAGTACGAACTTGAAACTGAAATAATT
>NC_090870.1:20632098-20647098 GCF_036669935.1 Montipora foliosa | reverse complement strand
ATTGAAATATCACAAAAGTCAGCACTTTACGATCGGAAAGTCCTTCAATTTAACGTGGCTTCAGTTAAAAGCTCTTAGCCGTACGACGTTTAATATCGAAACAGCGTTCAATTGAAGGCCATTACGCTTGTGCAGCTTTTCGCTTGTAAATCTACAAGATATCTTTCCTTTTTAGCGTCACGTCAACACTTTCTATCAATTTTAAAAGTAACTAAACATGCTTCGATGTATCTTACTTGCGAGAGTCCCATGAAAGCAACCATTACAGAATACATTAGAAATGGCGCTTTTTGTTTACCTGAATTGCGTCATTCAATACCCAAACAATCTCGGTCATAAATAGTTGTAACACTTCGCTTGAACAACAAGTGAAGCGCATCAAAGCTGTTAATAACGTACCCCTCCTCCTCCCTTTAATCAATGTTGCATTTACCGGTTGGTTTTTGCACCCCAACCATAAATATCAACATTGAAGGGGGAGAGGGGGAAAATTGCCGTCTGTGTTACAACATTTGTGACCGAGACTGTAGCTTGAAACTAGAGTCTCATCCCAGTGATGATTCTGCGTTACCCTCTATTACGTAAATCTTAGTATTGATAGTCTTATCGCTGGCTTTGATGGTGGCAATAAAATAACCATTACAATTTAGCAGTTCTTTCTGTCCATACGCAGTAAAGCGTTTTTGAGTTCCATTCAAGTCATTGTGCTTAAATTGTGATTTATATAACTGTGAGGATATTATGTTGTACTTAGAACCAGTGTCGACCATCATTTTGTACCGTAATGGAACTGTCAACATTGTTCAAAGAGAGTACTAGTTCGCTCTCATCACTTGAGCTGTCTTCAAGCCAATTAGCAGGTTTGGATCTCAAGCTGCGGACCTTCATGGTTGGGGTTTTCTTTTCTTTCTTTGCTGGCTTCTTTTTGTGCCAGTTTGTTGATGTGCTGCATTGGGCTTTGGGCGACAAACTTTTTGCAAGTGTCCAACTTTTTTGCAGATTTTGCGCGTGGACTTGATTGCATCGCATTCATCAGGAGTGTGTCCGTCAGTTCCAGCTCTCTGAGGTTGGTCAGGTACGTGTCTATCGATTCGTCCAGCTGCCTTTTGCGCTCGTGACCTAAACTTGTAGCTCTCTGCCACAACGTTCCGTTTTGGTGCAAAGTATAAACTGAGGGCAGAGTTCACCTCTTCGAGGGACTTGCGTTCTCCGGGGAGGGTATAGAGGTTTTGCACGGCAGCCATGTTGCATGGCAGGAGCAATAGATTCTTTTTCCTATGGGAACAAATGTTCTTTCTAATGCAAAACATTTTCATTGTTCCTGCCATGCAACATGGCTGCCGCGCAAAACCTCTATTGAAGACGCGTTGAACTGCGGGGCCAAGGCAGTGCAGCATCGTAGCTCTCTGAATCGCATCTTCCTTCTTTTTTAGATCGGAGGCAATGGCAGATATTTCAAACACGCTCATCCAGTGTTTGCACTCACTGTATAGATCTGCTGCATCAATGTCGAATGCGGTGGGTGCGGGCAACGGCCGTTCCATAACTCGTGGAATTTCTGCCGGTTCTGGCTGTAATAGATTTTCTGCCGGGTCTGGCGGGTCTGCAGTTATGAGTTCATCCTCATCGCCACTGTGTGGTGTAGTCATAAATGAAGATACACACACTCTTCCATTGCTTTTTATGTAACGTCCTTTATTCAATGAACAATTATCTTATATTATAACACAAAGATTATTCTATTTCTACTTGGTAACAGTACTTTCACACCATGGAATAGCACGCAGTACTTTCACATAAGGTGACTACAGCACATGTCCTTGTTACTGTAATATCACTGGAATCAATACACTACATCAATTATATAGTCTTGGTCCCAGCAGGATCCCTGAGGAACTCCAAGTCTAATGGGAAGAGAGAGAGATCTTTGGCCATTTATTTCTACAAACTGAAATCTGCCGAATAAGCAATTCATCAATCACTGGTGTAAAGAGCCAGAGATACCAATTGCATTTAATTTTAAAGATAGAACTTCATGCGACACAGTATCAAAGGCCTTTGAAAATGGTCAATGAAAATGTCCCCAACTGTTAAACCATTATCGATTGCCTGTTTCCATTTTTATGTCATGGCCAGTAATACACCTTTCGCTGTTGTATCAAGCCATCACCTATGGCAGATCTTCAGCCCTTTATATTTAGTAATCTTTTTACTCGCTTGAATTCATGGCAATTAAGATGATTTTCGAGTATACTCATACTTCTTTACGAACTCCATTCCTTGACATGGTGTCAGAAGTGGTGGCCTGAGAAGATACTGGATCCTCCAGGGGAATATTTTAAGGATTAAGACATAAGTTATCACCGGCAGTAGAAGTACATCAGTTATTTCACACATTCAGCAACAACATGGCCGATCAATTCAAACCAGCAGCGATGGACTGTACTACTCCAGGGGATCTTCACAAGCGTTTTTAACTCTTCAAACCAAAATGCCAACTTATCTTCGCGGGGCCGCTCGACAAAGTCGAAGAGGGGATTGCTGCTGTTATGGATTGGCGACAAAGGACTCAAAATTTATAATACAAGCATGTGGGCCAACAAAGGTTACAATCTTAAGATCGCCCCATTTATGGCAGCGCTAGAAGCTTATACAAAGTCCCAGAGTAATCAAAGCCTAAAGCAGGAGGAATTCGTCACCGGAGCACGGCTATTAGTAGAAGATATGGCAGATATGACCCCGCTGCTAAAGAAAATACTACCCGGGATACACTGGTATTTGGCGTAGCTTCTGATAGAGTACACAAAGACGCGATGGTGCTTGGCAACCGGCTAACCTTTAAACAGCGAATGAAACTTGACATTGGGTTCATACTTACACCCATGACATTTTTTTTTTTTTGGTTCCTGTAGTTATTTGATAGACATTTGTTTAATTTGATTAGCAGTGATAACCATGTTCTCTTAACCAATTTATTTGCATTTTACCATGCTTCTTTTATCAACAAAAAGAGGGGGATGTCTCTGTTTGTCTAGCATGACAGGCCATATATGGTACGGACATGCTCGCCCTTTGCATTTAGTAAACTTCTTGCTCACTTGAATTCATGGCAATTAAAGATAAGTTTCTAGGAAACTCATACTTATTTCTGAACTCCATTCCTTGACAGTGTCATAAGCACTTTTAAGTTATTTTCAAAGAGAGAGGCAGGTCTATATTCAACTTCGACCTTTTTGACGAATCATGAACAAAGAGCATTAATTAATTATACAGGAAATAATTCTGACCTTGCCGTTTTCATATGACTATGTTGATGACATCTGAGTGCCGGATTAAATAAATTACTCACACAATCCGATATCGTGACATCTCCTTTTCCTTAATAATTAAAAACACAGCCCTTACAGGTAGTTTCTTACCAAAAGATCAGTGTGCAACATTTGCAGACTGCTTACCAATAACTTCAGAGATGAAAGAAAACCAAAACAATATATGGTTTTCACAGTGAATGACATCATCAAATCTAAAATCAAAATCGCAAGGTCTTCTGAATTTTCATCTAAAGCAGGTTGACGATAACCTAGAAATTTATCTTTCCAGGTCTGTGACATCTTTCGTAGATCAAAAATACAGATTTTGAACTTCCGAATTGCAAGGTGATGTGACATCACAATACAGAGCTATTTGATTGGAAAAAAAATTAAATGTCTATTCCTATGAATTACATTAATAGGAAATGTGTTCATACACATGTATTTTATCTCATAAACAAAAAGTAAGCGCTTTCGTCGCACAGTGAACTCCAGATGTTTTTGTCGATATTTACCGGCCGCCATATTGGTGGACTACATGGCACCTCCATGCAAAATTCTTTACAGTTGCATGAAATGCTTTGACAAGTAACTCGGAAACAATGTACCGCACAGACCAGAGAATTGGAGAGGTAATTAAGAGATTTGTTTCGCAAACATGCCAAGACTTGACCTTTTTTCATTGTATGATTTCAAATTAATTTTTTTGTTGTGTGACAGTGTAAACTACCTGTATAGTTTGAGGAAAATGGAAGCTCACACGGCGCATCTTAATTCCTCCATTCGTGCATAACCAAAATTCCCTGCTCCTTTGCCCACAATCCCTTGCATTTTGAAGAAAATCTGTTCTTCAACTGATTAGACAGCTACCTTGCTCATTCGCTTCAGACTGACTCACTGAGGCAGTAATAAAAAATTGTTTTCTTTGCAATTATGATGAGTTCTTAACACTTGTGTACAATATAGATGCACAAAACATAATTATTTTAACAATCATGGTGATTGTTTCAGCAATATTTCTTTTGACCGTTTTGCTATGCCATTGTGCGAACAAGGCACTGCATTCCTTCTATAGAATATAATTATGTTGCCAGAGATCACCTTCTTTGTAAGGCCTACACACCTGTAACTGATTTTCTTAAAAACAAGCTTGTTTGCAAATCAGACCTTCATAACAGAAATCTTCTAGTATATACAAGCGGCAATGATTCAAACAGCAACAGCATTTTCATACCTCTCCAGATGCTAAAGCAGCAAAATTTCTCGTGGTCTTCGGAACAGTTTTACCAAACAGTCCAATCACAACCCTTCCCAATTTTTCATCTCCATGGGTGATATCAAAGAAAACCTGAACAGAGACAAAAACAACATGCTGAATGTCTGACCTAAAATACAAAATAAAAATACAAAACCAGCACCCGAGGCAAAGACAAAAGCAACCGAATGCCACGGCCGAATGAATGTGCAAACTGTTTTCCACAGCACTAACGCAACACAACACACTGTCATAAAAGTCTGTTTTGTTCGTCTCACTTTGCCCTGACAGCTGAGAACAGACAATGTTGATAACCATCATGCCTCATTCTTACATCTTTACATTTAATAATTTGAAAGTTTTTCGCTATGATCATGATGAACAGTTCTCCCAAAGGCATAAAAAGGACATTTCTTTAAAACTGTGTGGATTATGCATAACTTAAGTTGCCGCCAGTGCAGTCTGACAGGAGATATATTTAAAATCAAAAGCGCTTCAAATTTTGCATCCTGTCCAAAAAGAAATGTTTACGGGATAGTTGTTGAAGAACTCCAACTTTGAACTAAACGTTATCAATGACTCAAATATTATACCAGGGAAGAACCATAGCTGTATTCCCAAATTTTGTTAAGCAACTCCTTGCCGCGTGTTAATTACGATCATTTCTGATTCAAAATATTAAGTGGCTGGTCATTCAGCTGTTGAGCTTCAAATTCAGAAATATTCATTCCTCTGAATTAGTAAGATTAACTAAGTTAGTGCTTCAACGACTATACTATAGACAAGTTCATGCCTCTGCCAATTTGGAGAGTTAAAACGTAAATAAACTAAGCTGCATGCTTCCGTCATGCAAGTGAGAGCGAAAGCTCATGGAATACGTTGTTCTATTCGATGCGAACTGCTTAACAAGTTTGTAACAAATGGAGAGCCATGTAGCCCAAACGGCTGACAATTACTTGTAAAGTTAATCGTTTTCTTCCAACTTTCGGTCGATGAGAGTGAAAAACCTTTCGCATATCTTTCAAGGCCGGTCCCTCAACAAGTGGTGTCACAGACAAGAGATTTCCCAAACACGTTCTGCTGATCTTTATACCATATGTATTGAACAGATTTCAAACAATTTAAGAAATCGTGACGTTTGCTGGAAAAAGAAAACGAGAAATGCTCTTATTACAGGGACTTTATTATAATCAAATGAACCAACCATCGTAGATAGTAAATACGCAAACTAATTATCGATGCGATCGATCTGCAAGAATATGAAGACTTCTTTGATAGCATTTGCTCTAAATAAAAGCAAAACCCTTACAGTGTCCTCTCTTAACCACGGCGTAAATCAACCGGAAAAATCTAGGTGAAACGTCGGCTTTCTGTTTTACCTTGGTCAAACTGGAGATTGAATCCGCTGTTTCACCTAGTCAGAACCGCGGCAAATGCACAAACGTTTCGAGCGGTACTGTAGATAGATAGATAGAGGACCTTTATTTAAACAAAATGAAAATTAAAGCCTTTAGGTTCGTGTAACCCCAGTGAAAGGTGGATGAAATGGAATTATTTGTTCTTAGAAGTGTGTGATTTGCATGCTCTACTCCACACTAATCCAAGTCCTTGGATTACCCCTGAGTTTAATAATTTGATGTATCCGAGAGATCGTCTTAAAATTGAGGCGATCCAGGTGACTGGAGTAATTTTAAGAAGTTGAAGTGATCAAGATGTAAAAAAGTCCTACTATTATAAGACTTTTGAGACTTACAATGGAAATTCGCGCAAAACATGGGAAACTATCAATGAGGTGACATGCTCTAAATAATGGAACAAAGAATAATAACTAATTCGGCCGAAATAACACAGGGTTTTTTTAATTTTTTTTTGCAGAATCAGACCCAAATTGTCCAGGGATATAGAAGTGGGCACCTCCTTCAATGAATTTGTTAACCATACCAGCATTTGTTTTAGCCTCCAGCATGTACCCAGTAACTCGAATGCACGTTTTGTCCCACCTGAATAAATTATGCAAGAGAAAGGCGACAGGTCTTGATTCTGAATAAGCCAGACCCTGCCTGGTATTTCATTCGGAAGAATTCAAGAATCAAACCTCATTTTAAGAAAGTTATAACTACGCGTGATCCTTCTAATTATGGACCGATATTGATTATCCTGGTTCTGGTCAAGGTTTTTGAGTAAATTATTTATGATCAGTTGTATCGTTATCTAAATGAAAACAATCTTCTCAGTAGACATCAGTCTGATTTTTGCTCGCTTCATTGGCAAGATGACCTTGGGGTTAGGCGCCTGAAAGAGTCGTGATGGATGCGCATGTCCACACACAACAAGGGGGAGACATGGTAAGCCTACCATAGTCCACCACCAATCCAGAACCGGTGCCTGAGGAACGAGAGGTACAGTGGTAGAGAGACCATGGAACCCCAGACTCCCAAAAGCAAACCAGGCACTGCACCCCACCACAAGCAACCAAATAGCACACCTGCAACCGTCATGCGAGCAGCGGCGAAAACTTGGCCAAAGCCTCTGAAGGGGTGAGAATGTACAGTTGGTGGGCATTGCTAGTCCAACCTCCCAGCTTCTGAATAACATGATCTGGAATTCCTGGCTGCAACTGTTGCTACTCCTATCCTGAAGCTGTGACTAGAGAAATTTCACGGAATCCCCGGACCCTCCAATATCTGGCGCAACCAGTAAAAAGAATGAACCAGGGGTGTTGCCTCTCCATACCAAGTATGCAAGGACTGCTTGCACTGCACACATGGGTGGCTGGGCCTGCCCAATATGAATAAAACAGCCTTGACGGAAAGGATCCGTTTCGGAGGCCTTCATTTGCACACGCAAGCATGAGGGGTGAAGAGTCAAGTCAACTGCCACATCCCCAACCTGTAAGTAAAGTGCTGATTCAGAAGAAAAAGTTAGAGGATTTTGGGACTGTAAACTCTGCTGATCATAGAAATCCAAAATATCCTAGAGTGCAGGCTGCCCAGAACATGCAGTGGTCATAAAAATTCATGTCCAGAGCCTGGAAAATGGTGGTCAAGGCGCAGTCCGTAATCGGGAGTTGCTGGAATGTTGCAGAACCTTGAACCCGTTTAATGCCTCCAACCACCCACTGGAGTCTATGACAATTAGACAAAGGATTTGGAAAGCCTTGTTCAATGTGCAAGGATCTCACTGCCGATTAATACACCTTGATGGATGTGTGCTGCAAGGAATGAACAAGGAATGTGGCAAAAAGACACAGTAGCCATTCAACCACAGGGCCGCGGCAACCAGAAGAATGTAGTTTGCCAAGTTGCTGAAAGAAGCTAATGAACTTGTTCAGTGCTGAATTGTTGGATCTTCCGGTCCTGCATTGCGTTTCGAGAGATAGGAGGTTAAGGTGAAGGGGAGCAACTGTGGAAAAGCAGTGGGAGAGGGTTGAGCACTCAAGGCAAGCCACCGGAACTCTTGCCAATTAAAGCGAGACAGTGCAACGGCTACAGAATTATGAACTCCTGGGATGTGCTGAGCAGCAAAAGTTAAGTGAACACGGGCAGCACACAGCAGCAAATGTCCTGGCATAGAGGATAGATACGAAAGACTCATTTTCAGAATGGAAGAGAATGTGCTTCTGGAAACAGCCAGAAAGTCACCTTGTGCCATTGCAAGAGGAACTGATGCCACCATTGCAAATCTAACTGAAAATCTTTCTTCAGGCAGATTGAACGATCTCCCCTCTAGAAACGTCTGAGAAGATCGATCATGCGTCTGATGAAAGTCCTGCCGGGCCAGACAACCTTGGCAGCATGGTGCAGATGACCTATCAAAGACTCAAGCTGTTGCCTATTACACCAGCGTTGAGACAACCAGGATTCTATCAACTGCCATAAGAACTCCAACTTGCCAGATGGGAGTTGAGTACAACCAATGACGTAGACTGACCTTCACACTTTTAGGGATGGAGCAGTAGACCCACCTCCAATGCAGTAGACAAATACTGGGCGCAAATGGGTGAAGTGGGAGGCCCAACTAAATAAAATCATCTAAGTAATGTGCTAAGTAAGGAACATCGTAATTATGAATGATAAAATGTAATCCATTCCAAAAGGGAAGCTACCAAGTCAAAAAGCGAAAGCCAAAAGGAGGATTTATTCAATTCATTGTTGTACAGTCCTGACGGAAATACCATGTCTAAATAAAGTATATTCCTATAATTTATACGTAAAAGATTTAACTAACTATAAATACAAATATCTCTACATTACAATTTATTTCAATCTAGTTAACTACATCAGTCTCTAAAAATGAATAAAACTTACTTTAGGTAGTGGCCTGTTTAGCCTTGCGAGAAAGAACATTCCATGAAACAACACCCCTGTATCCGAAGCCATTTTTAAGCACTTCGGTGCCTTCCCATTTCTTAACCCTAACCCCACCCTTTACCACAAGGCTGATAGAAGAGTGTTCTGAAACCTTGTGTCAATTTCCCACCCAGTTTGAGCTAGTATACTTAAGTATGCTTATATACGACTGTGTGAAGATATGCGGTTGTGTATCTAGCACTATGTATGGTTATCTAGACTAGCTCTGTGTGGCAGTTATACATGTATGTATGGTTATGTAGAGTTTTCTAATAACCCTATCCCTAAACACCTCACCGTGGGACGCGCAGTGGCCTCATGGTCAGTGTACTTGAATCCGGATTGAGTGGTCCGGGTTCGGGTCCTGGCTGGGGACATTGTGTTGTGTTCTTGGGCAAGACACTTTACTCTCATGGTGCCTCTCTCCTCCCAGGTGTATAAATGGGTACCAGTGAATTTAATGCCGGGGGTAACCCTGCGATGGACATCTCCTTATGCGCATCCTTCTTTCTCGCTATCTCTTCCTTCACATCTTCGTTCCACCACCTTGTGTCCCCCTGATCTCTGCTCCCTTTCTTCTTCCCACATACTTCATCACAAGCCTTTAACATCCCTTCCTTAAAACATTTCCACAAGTCCGGTGCATCAGCGCTTACCAGCTCTCCTACTCTTCCTTCAAACCTTGCCCTTGTATCGTCTTCCTTCAGCTTCCAAACCTTCCTTCTTTCAATCGCTTCCTTTCTCACCACCTTCTTCACCTTCTTCTTAACCAGATCCGTGACCAACGGCCTGTGCTGAAGCTCACCTGGGATGACCTTCACATCTCTCAGAAACTTTCTATTTCCCTTTCCCACCAGTACAAAGTCAGTCTCATTTTCCACTGCACTGTATGTCACTTTCCTCTTCTCCCCTTTTCTGAACCATGTGTTTGCCACACACAACTCCTTTTCATCACAAAATTCTAACAACATCTTTCCTTCCACATTTCTTTGCCCAATTCCATTTTTCCTCCATGCACACCCTCATAACCCTCAATCTGTTTCCATTAAAATCACCCATACCCAATACCAGCTCACCCACACTGTGAAGATCCCACTCACTCCCCAAATAATCATAAAAACGCTCTTTTTCTGCACACGTTCTGCCACTTTGCGGACCATACACACATATCATTCTAACCACTTCTTCCTCAAGCGCCATCACTACTGTCATCAATCTGTTACTCTTCCTTCACACCTCCACAACCTTCTCACACAGCTCCTCCTTCACCAAAACTTCCACACCTCCCGTACCATCACTATTCCCAGACCACCACAACTTATATCTCCTACCCTTCACACCCATATACCATGCTCCTTGTCCTCTCCACCTCACTTCTTGCAGACAACACACATCCACTCTCCTCTTCCTCAGTTCCTCACACACCTCTGTAGCTTTCCCACTCATACTCCCTGCATTCCAAGTCCCCACCCTCACTCCAAGCTGCTCATCAGGTTTCCCATCATTCTGCAAGCAGTGCTTGCACAGCCCAGGGTAAGGGGTTGCACCTTTCTGTTTGTGGTAGGCAAGTGTGGCCCACCCCAGCCTTTGGGGCTGGCTGGTGCCTATGTTTTCTTGCTATCATCATGAGGGTTTTATTGGAGCAAGTAGTTTCTACAGGGAGCATGCCTTTGCTTACCCCCAACCTCGGCCTTTGGACAAGAGTGGTCCCGAGACTAAAGCCTCTCCCACAATTTTGAGAAATGTGGTGGGAAAACTAGCTTGGGAAGGCAGGGACGCTACTCCCTGAGACCCCATTACAGAACCCCCTACCAAATTAAAAACTGGAAACTTTAAATTTCCTTTCGTTTATATTTTTGCGACTTTTGGCTTTCAAATTATGGTGTTTTGTAACTTATTTCTACCGAAACATGATTTTAATTCTATTCACAGATATGCTATTAATATTCCCTGTAAATTTTATGAGGCGTCAACTGCGTGGTCACTGAAGGAGTCAACAGCAGTGGTCAGTGTTACTTGAAACCCGGTTTTTATTCTTGCATTCATTCTGTTTTAGCTGGAAGTCACGCCAACATTGGCAACGAATGCTGTACTACGAAAACCACCAATCTGTGGAATGCGCCTGAATTACTGAGTCACTGCCCTGCCCTCTTTCACTTGTAAAATAGTTCAAATTCTTGGTAGGTGTTGTGTTTGACACTGCTTTTCAGGCTGGGAAACCTTTCTTTCACTAGAAGTAACAGAGAGTCCATGGTTGCACTCGAAACCTTCACTGGACAAGAATTTTTTCCCCTGGACTCATGCTCTTGAAAACGTATCTTTCCATTGTTGTGGTTGTTCCAGTACACCTTGACGGCAAACACTGGCTACCGCTCACACCGTGGGAAAGGAATGTCATCAAAACGTTTAACTTAAGTGGACGGGGCAGTGACTCAGTAATTAACCCCTACCCCCTGATAGCTGATATCTCATATCCTAATTGTAGTAATTAAGTTGAGAAATAAGCTTGTACACTTGAGCCAGGCAAATGCAGAGAAACTAACAGAAAATCACCTATGTCCTACATGTAAAACTATTTCAGCCTCCCATCAGACATACCATACTCTAGCTACCGCATTTGTTCATTGTCAAGCGTGACGTACGGCTAAATTGTGAATGCATGCCTGAAAGCTCCACAATGATATGCACTGGATTTGTGTGAGACTGGAAATAGGATAACAAATACATGTATGTGCTGACAAATTTACCCCCGGATATCACATTTTTAGTGGTTAACAACCAAAGGATAAACATACTGAGTTTCTCATCATTGGAAAGACCCTATCTTACTATATTAGACTTTCCGTGCCAATGAGTAAACATCGGCGAATGTCACTTTTTTTGTCACACAACACTCAAAGTGACAAGAAAGAGTGAATCATGGCGTCGTCACGTTAAACTTTGTTGGGAGACAACATCCAGCGCTTAAATCTCCGACTAGTGGTAAGTTTTCCCGGGTTTCTTTCCCGTAATTACCACTATTAACAAAGGGTCTTAGTTTTCATAGTACGCAAACTAAGACGTAAGACGGGGTCATACTTTTCGAACTACGAAAGCTAAGACCCCGGGGTCTTAAATCTTAGTTTTCGTAACACCCATAAATAGGCTTAACTGCTGAATACCCTGCCACGACAATGCTATTTTACCATGCATGGTGCCACATAGCTCACTTAACCTACATACACAACCCCTTCATAACCTCACATATAATTTATTTGTATACCACCCACTTCAGCACCATAGTTAGTCGAGTAACTATGTCAGCACTAATGAGAGAATTAATAATAACCAGCACAAACCTTTTCCGTGACTAAAGGGCCTTTCTTGGTTTTACCAGCTTCCAAGTTGTCTGGAAGAAGGAGGAAAACTAAGGCCAACACTCCTAAACTAACTGTCACTGCAATCTTCATTATCGTTTGAGCTCGGAAACTCATAGATACGCACGAAGAGAAACGGACAGAATGATGCTTTGCGAGTGTTTTGTGTGATCGTCACGCAATCTGCTTCACCTCTTTCCACTTGCACTTCACTGAAAATCCCTTTTTGATGAGAATAAGGTTACCGTATTTCAAAACATACAGAAACAGAAGCAGGTAGTTGAAGCATCGTTTACTGTTTGCCTGGTCACCGGTTAGTAATCTCAGGTGGGCAGTGTGGAATTTTACGTGACAAAAAGGCGCTTTGAGTTGTCGCAATGTCATTGGTCCACGTGCAGTCACCTTTCTGAGCTGGTGCTGCATTTGCGTTCAGTTAACCAAGATGTCGTGGATCCTGTACCTAGGAGCGATGGCTTGCATGTGCTTCTCTGTTCAAGCCAATGATCAGGATACTTTAGTAACAAAGAAAGTATTTTTCGATGTCTCAATCGGCGGTAAACCGACAGGCAGAATTGTCATCGGATTATTCGGGAAGACTGTTCCAAAAACTGTAAAAAATTTCGAGCAGCTATCAACCCACGAGGTAATACCCGAAATTTAATATTTCAGTTTGCTTATGGCTGACCAAGCTTTATTAAACTGTGTCATGCCTCCATGGTTTATTTGCTAAACTAGTAAAGTTTGCTGAGATGTGAGGACTTTTAAATATACCTATACCGGTAGTATCGAAAACGAAGACCGAAGACCAAAGACCCACTCGAAAACGAAGACCTCCAAAATGAAGACCTCAAAAACGAAGACCCACTCTTAAAATCGTTCAATTAAGGGTGGTTTAAATGTTATTTTTGAAGAGTTAGTCCTAAGGAGATCTAAGCAGTCTCATTTAGTAATATGTGATTCATTGCTCGCAGGCAAATGGACAGGAGCAAAAAGGAAGTCTAGGTTAGGGGGTGTTTACATGATACCGGTACGAGTTTCATTCTGGTACGAGTTGTCAATTTCATACCGCGTTTACATGGACGACACAAATATTGACACATCTCAAGTCCATCGATTACTGGACGCCATCTTAACGAATATTTAGAAATACAACGCATGCGTCAATAGTCCCAGTCCACAACGACTTGACGACTCGTACCGGAATGGGAGTCAATGTAGCGTTTACATGATACCGGTATAACTTTTCATACCGTTATGAGAATTTCGATCTGGTACAACTACCGGGATGAACTCATACCGGTATGAGTTGTACTGGTATGAGATTTTTCACCGTTATCATGTAAACAAATACAGAGCAATAAGTAAGAACCGGGATGAACTTGTACCAGAATGAAACTCGTACCGGTATCATGTAAACACCCCCTTATAATAACAAAACAAGTGCACGAATAGGAGCTGTGGACAGCTTGAGCAACCTTTCCCTCCTTCGCATGATAGCAATAACTGGTGTCGTCATTGTCTTAATTAACACACTTGACCAATACCTGACATGTGACTGATATTTGACTAACAGGTGACCAATAAAATTATCACCGATACATGTATGTGTGGCGGATACTTGATCGAAATGTGTTTGGGAATGACTATCAACTAACGATCAATCAACCTTAGGGCGAGAGACCACTATCGACCAACTATCGTCCAATTATCGACCAATACGTCAACCAAGTGTCGACAACCTACAGTTGGGGAATTGGAGCTTCAACTCACCAGCTGTTGACCGTGCACAATTTGATGCACAGAGATCCTGTTTGCAGGCCATTTAATTATTTACGTCAAGTTCACAGCTACCGCACTATTCACATGTTGCCTAATCATGCAGATGGGTTTTTAAATATCTTAACACTTTGTAAAACTTTCAAGTCCCACTGTATCTGGAATGTCTATCCATGCCACCGTTTTCAGCTTGCAACATTATGCAAAAATCTTGAAGGATTGATTTTTTAAAGTGTTGACACAGACCAATCGCGGCTCCCTCTCTTTTGATAATAATATTGTTTTGCTTTGGGATTCATACTTTGGCTCACACGAGCATGTCCTTTAGGGATTTTCCTCTCCAATATGAGATGATAATAGGATTGTTTATTTGCCTAAAAGGAGGTTGATTGTCTATTAAATTTGAGTGGGCCATTAATATCATCTTTAAGTTAGGCATTGATGGGTAATTATTGCGTGACAAAAGGCAGTAGTTTTCCTTGGGAGTGGGGTTCCAATAGGGGAAGGGAGGAGGAATAACATAATATCACCCAAATATGACAACCCCGGACTAAAACATTTTCATTGTATGTTTTTTCGAGTGGGTCTTCATTTTCGAGGTCTTCGTTTTCGAGTGGGTCTTTGGTCTTCGTTTTCGGGGCTTCATTTTGGAGCCTTTAACTCTCCAATTGCCTGTATGGTCTTCACAAATAGAATGTAACATCACTGAGCTTACACTAATTTTACTATGAATCATAATAACTTTATTGGGCCAAATAATTTAATTTTATTTGCACTTAAATTAGATTTATTAGATAAAGTGTGTATGTGTATTATCGCTTTGTTTGAATGAGCGAAGTACATTGTATAGGATTTGGCTCTGACTCTTCTTTTTTTTGTTTGGGGGGGGGGGGGGGTGGGTAGGGAGGGGATGGCAATTTCCCTGCACATACACAAGAATTTTTTGCTCATGG
>NC_090870.1:20622098-20624598 GCF_036669935.1 Montipora foliosa | reverse complement strand
ATTTGGTGTCAATGTGACTAAAAATCCAATTAACTATAGTAATTAAAAGTGAATTATAGATTATAATATATAGATTTAGCCAAGCCTAAAGGCGGAGCTCCCTAGTTATAGGTTTCGAATTGTCCGCGTTTTGATGTTTCCAGTTGCTGCTTTAAATAATTAAATCATTTTCTTTGCTTTCTTCTATAGAAGAATTTATTGCCTAACTAGTGAATTCCACAGTAAATAATTTTATGCTAAAACGGATATCGCATGAAACACAAAGCAGTGAGTACGATATCGGTTTTGTGAGTGAAATTTACTTTGGAATTCACCAGTTTGGCAATGAATTTTTCAAGCACACCCTCAGCAAGCAAATGGAAAAGGAAAAAATCCATTTCAGAGTCAACTGTCAATAGCCAGCGAATAGGAATCATGCTAAAATTAGAAGCCATAAAAATAACTTTGTCGGTTCAAGGTCAAAGAAGAGTTTCACTGATGTACTTTATTCCACTTTAACGAGATCATTCACATTTTGATGCATTTCATTGAAACACGCCAGGTTGGCTTGGAACAAGAATCGGCAAAATGCAACCAAGAAAGGACAAACTTCAAACAGATCTGCTCCAACACTTAAATAACGTTTAGGTGCTATAAACAAACTTCTGAAAACACAAGTTGTGAAATTTCTCCCTAATTTTATGAGAACTCATTGCGATTATGTGTTTATAACATAAAAAGGCAAAATTTTCTTGTCTCTGTTGAGGCACATCGAGAAGCAGTTGGGTAAACGGATTAAAAAGCACTCAAGTTGTTCAATCGCATTTTAGACAAACAAACAAGCAAATCGACTTTTTGGTTATGTTCAAAAGACTACAGATGATTGTTATTTACTTCCAGTTAACAATAAAAAATCGATTTTCATTCCTGAACAAAGGAAAAACCGATTAAACCACTTTTTGAAAATAACAAACGGTTTAAAGGAAAGATTTTGTGGAGTAACTTCTTGCACTAAGTATAAGCTACTACTGGTAATCTGTTTTGTTGTTGCCATTCTTTTTCACTCTCCTTTCCTTTATGTTCTAGTCATAGGTCCTCCAGGCATCATGTAACCTTATCAGAGCTTCTAAAGATATGCCAAAAATTGCTATACAGCAGCTCTAAGCAAATTAAAAATAAACACTCAGTATTAAGTTTATATCCCTCCAATGCTTGACTTGAATAACTCCATACATGTACCCGTAGCCACCAGTGTGGACCACAGCTATCATGATATGTCAAACTGGATTGAAACCAGTGAAAAATGCAGAAAGAAAACATTTTCCAAACCGTTTTCTTCCTGAACACAAAAAGCGTTGACTGTGTAAGAAGTATAGTTGATGCAGTATGGCCTTGTAGCCAAGTCGAGCGACAGAAAGCGCCCGAAAAATGAAGCCTTGTTTATGTTTAGGTGAGTTTACCTGAGTTGGGCCTGCAATCCAATCAAAAACCAACCTTGTTCCCAGGGTCTTCAATATGGCGGCAGGTTGGGAGAAGACCCTGGTACACAGCAGATCACGTGATCAAAATGTGTCCATCTTGATGGACAAATATGCAAATTTTTTTCAAAATAGCAGCAAGGAATAAGGTGAGAGAAATCTGGGTACGACAACTGCCAACAAGCAAAATGGATTGCGAAGGGGGAACCCAAAGCTGTAAAATTTGATGTAAGAAACCGAAAATACGAATGGATGAATGCACAAGCAACAAGAATGCGGTAGATGACAGAGAAATCTTCTTTCCTTTTCATTTCATGTTATTTTAAACCAATGCAAGTTTATATACGACTATTATTTCTCGGGGCTGTGATTTTTGAACAGCTTGGAAACAGCCATTACACCCAGTTTCCCCCGTAACATCACAGACATTTGATTACCGTAAAACCCAGTAAGCTAAGGTAAAATGAAAGCCCTGCTGGTTCTAGCTATTTAGTCATGGAGATGTGTTCACTGTCTTCTGTAATGTAAAGTTTATATTGCATGTTTATTTTCAATCAATTCAACCTGATTATCATTAATGTTTCATACACTTGACTACATGCCATTAGGGACAGTGTGTCACTCACGACTTGTTTCCTCAAAATTTCATGAAATTAAATTACATGACGGGCGGCTTACATCACACTTAAGAAAAATGAAGAAAAACAAACATTTTATAAAGCTAACCATTCTTGAACTAGTGCTTAGGTTTAAACAGTGTATATCAGTGCTACAAACCCACAAAATTTAATGGTCAACTTTGCGTTGAATGGGACATTTTTCTCCGCTGGTTTTGGCTTGGGTGACGTGCTGTCCCCAGTGGCTTTATCTGATTTCTTATCAGTGTATATGAGCCTTTTGACAATGACTTTCTTCAGTATACCAGGAAGTATTATATTCAGGAAGTATTATTATACCACATATTTTGTTTTGAAAATCTGTGGTACTTCATTTTCACAGTGAAACCATTAATTTTAAATGTTCCATTGTGGTTTTATCTCTCA
>NC_090870.1:20609598-20612098 GCF_036669935.1 Montipora foliosa | reverse complement strand
ATAGAATATCCGTAGCCAGAATCTTCCGACCACATTTGAAACCTTCTTTGTGACATAATTATTTTGATTGCAGTGATTATTTCGAAGACTTCTTGTGGACTGTTCATTCGAAGGTCCGACGAGTCGATTTCGTTGACGCTTTTCCCGCTTGTGTGGACTTTGCCGTCATCACATTTTAAAGTTTTATTCATTTCAGTTTATGGGAGAATATGTCCGCTTTTTTTTTTTGCAGCTCAGCGCTCCAAATAAAATAAGGTCAGCCTTGGAAGAAAACAGACACGATCGAACCTTTTTCGAAACAAAACAAATTTCTCACGCACACATAGAGTATTACAGCTTGGATAACAACGAGTGTTTCGTTGGTTGGATAACACAGCTGTCGCTTACACTTACACTTTGTATCTTTTGCAGTACAGAAGTCTTCGGTTTTACATCATGTAAAGATAATAAAATTTGATTCCTTACGGAAATCGCGCACTTTCTCATTTTGATTACGATTTCTTGCTTTAAGAATCGATTCTTCACACCATGAGATCCAAAACTTGACGGTCTTCCTCTTATTTCACGCGTGCAGCAGATCCATGTTCTTTCCCGCGGCAAGCCTCGTCTTTTCTCTCGCGGCAAATTGCACCTCGGTTTTACCGAGGGAAAAAATTTGCATACCTCGGTGGCGCGCGACCACTACCCGCGGCAAAGACGAGGTATTGCCTCGTCCCAAGGGGTCAATACTTTCAGGCGGTACTGTATCAACTTCGTCTTGCTTGAAATTCAAACTCATTTCGAGGTTTTTTGTAGTACAGCTCATTTCTTTAATATCCGATTTGAATTCGCTTAGTAGTATGTCTAGATCACCATGTAGTCTGGCAAGACCCTCAGTGACCAATCTTTTTAGGCATTCGATCGACTCTTTCAGTTCTCTATAGAGATCATTTTCTGTACCAAGATCCTGACCAGCCATTTCTTCTTCGTTTGCCGATGAACTCGAGCCAGGTTTTGAGCATTTTTTGCCCATATAAACTTGAAATACTGCGTTAAATTACTGACGACACATTTGCTAATACTTCTATCGAATAATAAAACTACTTAGCATCCTCACAGTGTAGTTCTTTTGGCTCAGAAATCTATTTCTTAAGCGAGCGCTAAGAACCGCGTGTGAACGCCATGACAGTCGGCCCAATCAATCAGATATGTTGTTTCAGGTCTCGAGGGAAACGTTTGGCTTAGTTGTTGATTATTGGAGTGGACCTGTGTTGACCCGCCTTCATTGCAGCTGTCAAACGAGTCAACAGCGCCATGTACAACTGCTAAAACAACCAGATCAATAATCTATGAACCCTGTTGCACAATTGTATAATTATTTGTCTGACATAGTGAAAACATTGAACAGTAACAATGCTCGCGTTGGGGAATTACAATTGTGAGACACCAAAATCGACCAAAAACCGTAAAGGTATGTAGGAAATAAAATCAATTCGTTACGGTTACATATTTCAAACACAATTATGTCCTCTTTTATATATCCAGCGATCGCTATTCCAGAGGCGTAGTTAAAAACTTTTGTTTAGGCCTAATTAGGCCTAAGGTTAACCTTTATGCATGTTGAGGATACTTTTTGTATTCGTATCCTTACCCTTACCCTTACCCTTGGTCTTACCCTTACCCTCATTTTAGAAACGCTTCCAGAGATCATGAAAAGCCAACGTAGCTTTAATTGGAATCAAAGCCTGATGTAGATTACCGTGCAACGTGAAAACACGGTGAATTCGTTTTGACTGTTATGCTTGTTAATTTGTGGCTGCTTCTTACGGAACAGCTACAATTTTGAAACACAAATTCTGGTCTTCTTCTGGCTCTCCTCGCTCTCCTCACTAGCTGTCATTTTTCTGTCGACATTAAACCAATCAGAGTTAATGTGAGAAAAGCACCAATCAGCGATCTTTTTAGTTCACTGTGTGCCAGGGTCTTCTCCCGACCCGCCGCCACATCGAAAGCCGAGAAGACCCTGGGAACGAGGTTGATCGAAAACCAGTACCTGGTCAGCGGTCAACTTCCAAAAAACAGCTGACCTTGGTGAGCTCTAAGCTTGAGCCTGCAATATGGTCATGTGGTACTGGTCAGCGGATACCTTTTTTTTTTGACATGTGTCAATTGATAAAAACATGGATGTCCAATATCAAAGATGTATGCTCTAAACTAGTATGATACTGGTCACATTGGCATGCATGGAGGGGTGGACGTACGTACGTACGAACGATCGATGATGTCATGGCTAAAAAACAAAATTTCTCGCATCGATGGGTTACCATATTTTCTTAATTATGATGCTCCTTCGGCACGCGCGGAGCCCCGCTATTAGCAGCCATGTTAAACACTTTTTACCAGTTCTAACATCTCGTGTTTTCATCAGTACGAAGAAGAGAAAACAATGTGATTTTTAAAAAAATGAAAACCAGAAGCAAGGCCGACGCCTTGAAATTTTCAAAATTTATGCAAGATTTTT
>NC_090870.1:20564598-20604598 GCF_036669935.1 Montipora foliosa | reverse complement strand
TGTGCTCCAAGACGTGGAAATTCTCGTGATGTGACTGTTGGTGTTTCTTCTTAAATAAAGGCTACTAAAAAAATTTTAAATGGTGGACGCATTTTTAATTAACCCTCATCTTCCCCTGCTTTTCCTTTAATCTCAAAAGTAAGTGTATCGTTAGGTGATCGCTTGGGAAAAAGCTTCTTTCAATTAACATTACTTACGAAAAGACATTTTTCGGTGGTGAATGACAACCAGGCACCCTGCCTTGACGCCAGTTCATTTGTATTGATAACTCTAATAGTCACGATTTCCCTCTGAAATGAGGGAAAAATCACTGCCCGAGAAGGGGAAAATAATTATTTAATCCGTCCATCGCAAGAACACGCCTTTACAAAATACAATAGTCACCAAAATTAATAGGTTTGTTCAACGACAATTTGGGTGTGGTAATCATTACGGTATTTTGGGAGGTTCGGAGGGACAAGGTTTTCACCTAATTGAAATACAGCGATGCGTAGCCCAATAAAATGGTTATTGTACACAATTTGAATGATTATTTGTTAAATGTAGCTGCATATGGTGAAACTGTAGTGTTCCTAATCCAAGTAGTTTCAAAAATCACTCAAGGATAACAACTGTTGCTTTCAATGTGGTGACTTCTTCACGATCTTTTACTCTGCAGGGCTGTTGAGAAAATTTTGTGCAAGAATAAGGCTGAAAAATCACGTTTTGCGGCTGTTCCACCCCCACACATCAACTCCTCACTGACACAACTTAAAGGGAAATGACAACCACCAACAAGTGAAGCGAGTTATTCCTAATGACCAATCAATAAATCAGGGAGCTTTGTAAAGACATCGGGGATTGAATTTAAAAGAGAATCAGAAGACGGGAAGTAGAAGGAGGATATTAAGATTGCTAAACAAAATCTGCGCTAAGAGTTTATACAACTGAGAATGACTGTTTAACATTGAAACGAGTGAAATAAATGTTTGGGGTAAACATTCACAGAGCGATCAAGACTCTGTTCGCAGGATATGTTACTGCAAAATTTAAATTCAATAATCCAAATCTACCCGCAATGTAAACAATGTAAACAATTACGTTGTAAACAGATCAACTATAATTCCATTTGACTAGTGTTATGGTATTGTAACATGTATCGTATGTAGTGCAAGTTAATGTAGTGCAAGTATTGTGTGAGAAGTAAGTACAAGTGTAAATCATGTAACATGTATCGTATGTAGTACAATTAAAAGAAAAATAAATAAAATAAATAAATAAATATATTTACTCTTGAAGATAAAACGTTAAATCCAATTCACTGTACAGAAAAGCAATTTTCAGGAAACGAAATACGAGAATGGGAAAAGGAGGTCTCCCAGTGAACTTTTGTCGTGGAAACTGTCAGACGCTCAGAGTACACGCTTAATTAATGAAAAAGAAGTTGAACTTCACGTCAGCCTCGATTCCCATTTATTTTCTTCAATCTTTCTGGGTTTAGTATTTTACTAGTAACTACATGTCTTCTCCGGGGGCTATTTACCGAAGACATCTACCATGGCACTATAGTGATTTACGATAACAATATCGTGTACTGTTAGAGCTGCATATTACGTCATGGAAAACAACGCAGTTCAGTTGACTGTTATGGATTAAAGCACTGTGTCAAGTTACTGCACTACCACACGTACTCAATGTCATCCATTGTTAGGGCATTGAACCTCCCACTGTAATGGAAGAGATCATTATGGGTTGTGTTCAGAGAGGGACTGTCCAATAAACGGCGGGTCTAAAACACAGGTCACTCAAAGTGACTCAAGACACAATTTGGCTAACCCTAGGCCTAAAAACCCTAATTAGGCCTAGGGTTAGCCAAATTGAGGGTTAGGGTTACTTTCCAAAAGGTAAAACAATGACCTGCAAGGAGTGACCTTTGTTTTAGACCCTCCGTCCAATAAATGGTGTGTTGACTTCGAGTCGTCCCGCTTTAATCGGTGCTTAACATGTTAACAGGAGCGGAAAGAAACGTCAACTAATACTTCTAAATGACTCGTGGTCTGCTGTGAAACTTGTTTGGATTGCTCAAGTGGAGAAACTGTAAGCATTTCAACGGAAATACGGTCTGCGTTATTTGGGATAGACGAGAAGAAGCAGGTACAAAGTCACAGGTCTCGTTCACAGATCTATGCTTTTACTTTTACCAATACAGAAAAAAACCGAAACATTCATTAAAGCTAACCTTAGGCTTATAAACTGTTTTTCAGGTCTAATTTACGGTGTTCGAAGAGTATCATAGATAAAACTTACTATTTCTGATTCTTTTCTTGTTTTGTTTGATTTTCTTTATGTTTCTATGATTAAAAGCAAAAATCTTTTTTGGTTTCTATTGTGCCATTTTGATTTTGAATTTGTCGCGTTTGATTTCTGAAATGACACTTTTGATTTCCAAAATTTGTCGCCTTTGATTCCTGGAATGATACTTTTTATTTCCAACATTTGCCCGTTTGATTTCTCAAATGGCACTTTTGATTTCCAAAATTTGTCCGTTTTTTTTTCTCAAATGAGTTTTTTGATTTCCAAAATCTGTCCGTTTGATTTCTCAAATGTGTTTTTTGATTTCCAAAATTTGTCCGTTTGATTTCTCAATTGGCACGTTTGATTTCCAAAATATGTCCGTTTGATTTCTCAAATGGGTTTTTTGATTTCCAAAATTTGTCCGTTTGATTTCTAAAACGAGTTTTTGATTTCCAAAATTTGTCCATTTCATTTCTAAAACGAGTTTTTTGATTTCGAAAATGAGTCTGTTTGATTTCTCAAATGGCACTTTTGATTTCCCAAATGACACTTTTGATTTCGAAAATGAGGAGATAAGAGTATCCACGTGACAGTAAACCGTCGACGGTCGGGCCTAATAGTCTACGGTCAGCCGATCAGCTAGCTATGTCCGTTCAACGTGACAGAGAGGGCATCTTCCGTGGAAGCTGTATTAACCATCCTACGCACCGATTTGGTGGCTGTAAAAACTTTGTGAAAATGGAAGGAACGTCCAAGTGTAGAACTTGCGGAGGTGTCGCACGTTCTCACGTAAGTGCCATTATTTATATTTTCTGTGAGTGTTTGGTTAGCATATTCACATGGTCATTTGACTAAAGTGGACTAAGCAGTGTAGGAATTTTAGCATGTTGCGGCTTAACTCAAGCTTATGTGGGCTATTTGTCTCTTGGTAAATTAGTTATAAACTGCAGTTTAAAAGTGTTGACGGGCCTGCACGATTTTTTGTTGTATCTTTGAAATACAAATGCTGAGATCCTTTCTGTAGGGCCGGAAAACCCTGAGATAATAGGTCTACCGACAAGTGTCGGTTTGTGAAAGTGTGTGAAACGCTGGTATTCGCGGAGGATCAGGCGCAAGGGAGAGCCATATAGCCGTCATTTTGTTAATGTGGCCTTCTGAGAGCAGTGATTTAATTAGTTGTTGAGCTTTCTTGGTTGCAGCTTCAACCATTGGTTTGTCTAGAGGTCGGTAGTTACTTAAATCATCAAGAAGAACTTGACCCTCGTTAAGTTTGTCTTGTCTGCTCATCAATACGGTTGTGCTGCCCTTATCTGATTTCTTGAGAATAATGCCTTTGTTACGTAATAGCTCTTTAGAGCTTGGTGCTATTTTATCATTAGGTTTTTTCAGTACTTGCGACCTCAAATTTGATATAGGCAGGTTTCCACATAGGCAGCCCAAGCTCGCGTCACTACAGACAGCCGTTGAGAATTAAACGCGTTATAAGACTTTGTATGGGAAATCAAATACCGTCGATTATAAAGCCTAAAAAATGCTCAATTTAACTTTCATTCAATAAAGTGAATAAAAATGACTCACCTCTGGTGTATTCTTGTGCCTTTTGGAGCTTATTACACCGTTTCGGGAATTCTGTGTTTTCAGTGTTTTCAATGTTCTAAGACGAAGTCAAGGCTGCACACTACGATTCCGACCGTTGTCAGCTCAGAGGCGGTTTGCGACTCGAAAATCCATCCCAGCCAAGTTTTTTTCACGCAAAGCTAAAGCCACATCATTTGCGAACCTCCGAGAATGTTTCGTCGTCAAAAAACTCCACGCACTTGGCTGGAAAGGAGCATTTTCTGCTTCGATTTCCACGATAGCTGATGAATTTAACCGCTTATGATCACCGACGAGGACACGGAGCTTGGGTCCGAGGTCAAATTAACTCCACCCGATGAGGTACAGTCATTATAACACTTACCCCATCCCCACAGCGGCTTCTCGTAACACCTCCATGGTTACGAGAAGCCGCTGTGGGGATGGGGAATGAATGAATGAAAGTTAAATTGAGCATTTTTTAGGCTTTATAATCGACGGTATTTGATTTCCCATACAAAGTCTTATAACGCGTTTAATTCTCAACGGCTGTCTGTAGTGACGCGAGCTTGGGCTGCCTATGGTTGACCGTGAGAAAAGCGGCTGAGACATTAAAATAAGAGATAACGAGCCATCAACCAAAACAGCTATTCATTACAGTATGCCTACAAAAGGCGCTATTTTGTATTGTTGTTGCAAGGCGTCGCTTCGTCGGCATCCCTGGCTCCAGATGTCCCTTCTCAAAATATCTAGAAAAAACGCAATTTGTATATTTTAAATGGGCCGTGTATATCACGTTTAGTCCGTTCTCCAGCAGTGTGGCACGTGGCCGACGATTACTTGCTTGCGCTTTCTTTTGCCCTCCATTCGTTTTATTGCAACAGCATGAGTATCGCGAGGATTATTTGGTTCGTGCTGTGACAAAATAAAACAAAATAAAGTTTTTTATTGACAAAATACAAGATAATTTGGCTTGAAAACATGGCCAAACATGGTCTTTGCTTTTATCTTTGCCATCTGCTAATCTTGACCTGTATCGCAAAGTAGAATTAAACCTATCTCACAGTCAAAAACTTCACCAATAGCTGCGTCCCAAATGTCCTTGTAATCGTAGTCCCCTCGAATACAAGACTTAAATGAATATGTAGACTTGTCCATGGTTTTCCTCTTTCTCTCGTCGACACTTTAAAATTGTTCTTAAAACTCGAGGTTTATGACAATTTTACTTATCTGCCCAGGTTGCCTATGGCCCGTGCACACGACACAGTTGTGGAGGGTACGAGGAAATCGATATTGAAGGCGAATGCTGCAATTGTGGCTGTGCGCCATCTGTGCACCGGGGTGAGTACCGCAGGAAAATTGGTGGCAAATACAAGATATTTCGGACTATCATTTTTTTTATTTTTTATTTTTTAATAACTTTTTATTTTTTAATAGCGACAAAACAACATACCAGTAATAGCTCATACTTGGTGGAAGAAGTTACTCCACATGCTCTTTAATCTCTTTAAGATCATTGAACACGAGCTTTCTAGTGCTTCACTGTTATGTTGATGACACCCAGCTTTATCTGAGTCTGTGGTGGTCAACTAGAAAGCCTTCGCTACTTTGAACATCATACACATTTTATAACCTGTTTATCTTGTCTAAATAGTGTGAAGTAAATGAACCATGAAACCTCATAGTACATCTCAAGACCAAGTCTTGCAAGCAATGGAGAACTGTATTGAAAAGATCAGGACGTGGATGATTCATGATAGACTGTTAATCAATGATATTAAGACTGAACTGATTTTGATAGGCTCCAAACTACAATTATCTTAACTACAGCCAATCAGCATCTCCGTTGGCAACTCGAAAATTAATAATAGCTCCGTTGTTAAAAATCTAGGCCGTTGGTTTAACGCTAACCTAAGCATGTCTAAGCAAATTTTTGCAACTCTGCATTCTTTCATCTTTATAACATTAGAAGCATTAAGAAATATTTACACGAAGACAGCCTCCGCACTTAAGTTCGTGTGTTTATAACGAATAGATTAGATTATTGTAACAGTCTTTTGTATGGTGCCTCAAAGGAACAGATAGCTAAAGTACAACGCATACAGAATGCTAATGAACGTTGGAAAGCATTCGCACATTACTCCTATTCTACATGAGTTACATTGGCTTCCAATCCAGGCTCGCATTAAATTTAAAATAATGCTATTTACTTTTAAAGCGGTTCATAATTTAGCTCCGTCATATATTAACAGCATCTTAACTATTAAATCAAAATCTTCTTCTCGTCTTCGATCTAATGAGGGTCCTTACTTAGAGCCCCCTAGGGGTAAGATGCTGAAGACATTTGGAGCTCGGTCTTTCCAGGCAGCAGCACTATACTTACGAAACACACTTCCTCATGAAATTAGATTGATTAAGAGTTAAGATAAAATTTAAAAATTAAGCTATTAAAACGTTTCTATTTAATGAAGCTTTAGAAATCATTAACTTAGATATATTGTATTTGCACATTAGGGATATTAAATTCTACGGTAAATTTTATTTAGATATATAAGGTTTTAATTTTTATTCAGTGTAAAGCACTATTGATCTGTACATGTAAATAGGACCATACAACTAATAAATTATTATTATTATTATTATTATTATTATTACTACTAATTATTAATTATTGTTAATTATCCACAAATTCTTTCCTTGGGCACTAAACCGTTGCGTTATTTAAAGTGGGTGCGTATTTTTAAAAAGTGGTTTAATCGGCTCTTCCTTTGTTCAGGAATGACAATCGAATTTTTATTGTCAGCTGGAATTAAATAGCAACTAGTCGCTCCATGAGTGTACACTGCGTTGCCGGAGGTACGTGTTACTCAAAAACAGAAGGAACTGAGTTGGGTGGTATTGAACTGCAGCGTTCCAGGTAATTTTTTCAAGTCGGGGATCCTTAAGACCATTTAAGGGGTCACCCAGAAGTCGTTACAGCAGAGGCCCTTTGCCTCACACCTTCATACGAGGAAACAGATCTTTTTCTGAGGTTAAAAACCTGGCTACCAGCCTATTCATCATTTAATGATGAAATGATATATGAAATGGATCATATATGAACTGCGGATATGAAGCCACTGACGTTGGGAGCTGGTCATTTGTGGGTTCTAATGTTCCCGTGAGGAATGAATCAATGATGAAATGACATATGAAATGGTTCATATATGAACTGCGGATATGAAATCGAGTGAACCTATGATCCTCGCAGTTATGAACGCAATTTTTACAATTGCTTACAGAAATCTGAAAAGTTCAGGACTTCAACGGGGTTTGAACCCGTGACCTCGCGATACCGGTGCGACGCTCTAAACAACTGAGCTTTGAAGCCACTGACGTTGACAGTTGGTCATTTGTAGGTTCTTATGTTCTTATGAAGTGGCTTCATACCTGAGTTGGTTAGAGCGTCGCACCGGTATTGCGTGGTCACGGTTTCAAACCCCGTTGAAGTCCTGAGTTTTTCAGACTTCTCTACGCAATCGCAAAAATTGCGTTCATAACTGCGAGGATCATAGCTTCACTTGATATTAATCATTTGTCAGAAAGAAAAAATTCCTGTCATCTTTAGATTAAATAAGCACGCATTGCGTACGCGTGGTAGTGCAGTAACACAGAACTTTATTCCATATTGTCAACTGAGGTGCGTTTTGTTTGCCAGGAGATTCAAGTTGTGCTTGCGCGATATGTAGCTCTAATAGTACACGATATTGTTTTGGTATTGTGCATAATTGTAGTGCCATGGTAGAAGGCTTAGGTAAATAGCCCCCTGAGAAGACATGTGGTTACTAGCAAAGTACTAAACCCAGAAAGACTGAAGATAATAAAAGGGAATTGAAAAACATTGGCTTCTTGGGTGACATGCTGATCATTTTCAAGTTCCATCACAACTTCTTTTCACCACTAGTTTAACCATGCACTTTGAGCATCTGACAGCTTTGAAATACAAAAGTTCACTGAAGTTAATCCCAGTCCGGGGGTGTTAGTATCTGGATTTATATTCTAATCACACTGAAACGATTATAATCTAATCTAAATAATCACAAAACACAAAATAGGAGCGGGCATCTCGTTTATTGATGCAGCGAGCGTAAAGCGTTAAAAAAAACAGCATTAGAGTTTCACAAACTCAGAGAAAATTACAACAGCAAATAAAGTAAAAAACTAGGGTTTAAAGAGATGCCTCGAATGGCTCTTGCATAACTTAACAATCCTTAAATTGTGTACTAGCCCCTTGAGACACCTACAAGCACGCTAAAAATACTTCGGCAGTATTATGCAACCTAACATACATACTCTCGTGAAACTAACAAAACGTTACAAAATATATTTATATTGTAATCACACTAAAATGATTATAAAATATTTTGTCACTAATCTAAATAATCATAAAACACAGAATAGGAGCGGGCATCTCGTTTATTGATGCCCGAGTTCGAAAATAAGGAAAGAGAAATGGCAAACTAAACATGTAAACTTCTAGACATTGAGAGAAGAGAATCCAGTTTGTCCTTAATATATAAATTCTTCGGATAACCTAATTCAGCAAACGCTTGTAAAACTATTTCTCTCGTTCTAGAAAAACTCACACCCGTACTTCGCAAACTATAAGTAGAGGTAGCCTTATGGAAACACAAAGAGCGAAAAAAGGGTAACGAAGACGACAAATCTAAATTAGCAGCAGAAACGTATCTGCGAAGCAGATTGAAAGGGCAAGAAACGTACCCTGTTTTTGCAAACAAGACGTAGGCACCATCCCTTTAAACATCCGTTTTACTTTTGTAAACATAAATCTTGACAAAAGAATCGCAAAAACTAACATCGCAACAGCGTAGGCTAGCTAACTCATTATAGCGGAGAAAAGCGGAATACGCGGTTTCGCAAATGGTTGCTAAACGGAGATCAGAAAGATTAGCATTGGGACCTGCAAACCTATTACAAATATCTAGAATCATAGCGGGGGTAACGGGATCTTTTTTAGAAACAGGTTTCGCAAGACCTCTTTTAGCTGCCTCGAGCACGTTATTAACCAATTTGGAATCGCAGGGACTTTGAAAACCACATACAAATTATGCGCCCAATTAATACCGTAGCAAGCAGACTCAAGGGAAGAATAAGGGGAACCACCCTGAATCAGGGACTCTAAATAAAGAGAAACTGATATCTCGTCCGATGGCAGGCAAACGACCTCGTTGTAACGTGAAGACCATTTCCTGAATTTCTGAAAAGCTCTTGAGTAACGCTCCGTCGTCGAAGGAGCCTTCGCTTCGATGGTGCGCAAGGGAAGATCGGCTGTTAACTTACGAAGCACTGGATCCTTTAGATGAGCAATCTTCAAATCAAACGCGCGTCCACCTTGTAGAAGCATAAACATAATAAGAAAAGAAAAATAATTATGAGCAAACGAGTGAGCAAGTTCAGAGAAAATAAGAAGCCTCGCGATAATGGAAAAAAGCCAACCAGCCAAAAACGGCTTACATACAGACAGCCAGTGGCGTAAAAACGGACAATATTCATGTACTGGCAAAAAAGTAGTGCGTGCGTCGTAAATTGGCCCAGTGGCCCAGTGGTCCAGCGGCCCAGCGGCCTAGCGGCCTACAACTGCATAGCAACCTATACCGATTCCCGTACAGCACCGTCGAGCAACAGAAAAAGCTCTGGGGTACTAAAATTCTCTGATCCAAAAAGGGAACTCTTGTTTCCCCCATGGAGAAAAACATCCTTACCATTCTCAACGTAGAGACAATCTGCAACAAATGACTTGAAAACACCCCCGCGTTCCACCAAAAAGGGGCCAGTAATGGGCTGACGGCCAATAAGGAAGTACCAAAATTCCCCGACAACGACACAAACAGACATGAAGGATGACCTTCTTAACTAGCGAAACGGGTGGCACAAGCCAACATGTTTCGCCGACCCAACTAAAGGCGAGTGAATCGACACCCAAGGAATCTGAATTAAAGTACTTGGAATAGAACCTGAGAACCTTGTGATTTTTGTAGCTAGCAAAACAGTCTACTGAGCAGGGGCCCCAAACAGAGGTAACAGCATGAAAATAGCAATCCTTGACTGTCCAGTCATCATAATCAACAATCTTACTCAAATAATCTGCCCTCTCATTCTGAGTACGAGGTATCCACTCAACTTCCATGTCAATGTTATTATTATCTTTGGCGGTCTGAAATATGTCGAGCGCCAAGATATGCAAGTGCTCCTTCATACTACCGGAATGAACTATCGAAGGAACTGCTTGGTTGTCAGTAAACCACTTAACATCGCAGCCTGAGAGAAGGTTCTCTCCAGGTAGAGCTCAGGTTCATCTGTAATGAATCCCAGTTAATATGCGAGACAGGCGTATCATCAATATTGCAATAAAGGCAGCACAACCAGTAGCACTGGCATCTGAATAGACAATGCGAGATGGCTTACGAACAGTATTGAGAAACGACCTAGAATTCAAGTTAGAAACGTTATTCTTCCAAAACTCTAACTCAACATAGGAATCCCACCCTAATAATACTTCCGGTAACAGAGGCCAGTTGCCTTGCTGGTAATCTACTGTGAAGGAGCACAATGTCAATACTCGCTAGTAGCCTGTCGATTTTTTCCACAGGAATAGATAAATTATGCTCTAAATCCCATTGATAGCCCAACCATCTGAGAGACTGAACTGGGACCCATATGCTTTTAAGACTATTAGCTACAAAGCCCGCTTGGGACAAATCTGATTTCACAGCCATAGACTGGGTATAACAGTCAGGAAATGTTGGACATACGCCTAGGCCACCATCCAAATAAACAACAATTCGAATAGCCTGGAGACGCCAATAACGTATTAAGGACCTCAGAACTTTACAAAACAGTAAATTTTTAAAATCGAATAACTCCATCCTTAGACCAGGAAAGGCCTAAAAACTCTTGGCCTGGGGGAAAAATGTCAATATGATGATAACCAGATTTTATATCAAAGGAAAATAACCAATTCTGAGAAGAATCGATAAAGGAATAAAGCATGATTTTCGCGTCCTCGAATTTAATCTTGGATTTCATAAGAAATTGATTCGGATATCGTAAATCTAATATGAGCCTTTTCTTACCACTAGCCTGAATGGAAACGGATAGGGGTTAACCACAGTAGGGGCACACCCACATTCAACCACTGAGCCTGCTATAAGGAGATCAGAAATAGCTTGTTCCACAAATTCACTATGCTGAATGGCAGATCGATTATTGCCAAAGCTCCCTGCGGGTGGAGTGTAAATAAAGGGGATCTTATACCCATATACAATAGTATCGCGAATGAAACGAGAAGCGCCTATATGCTCCCAAAAGGCTACATTGCGCTTAAGACTACCTTTAACTTTAACGATAGGAACTCCCTCCTGATATTCGGGACTCATAACATCACTAGATAAATCAGGTGCATCAATAGAGTTCTCGACAAGTTCCACTGGATCAAAGTCATTTACACATGTAACCAAATTCAGTAAATTATACTCATCTTTCCCTAATCTCTGTAATGCAACTTTGTGTTTGTCGTCAGTTTGCGGCCTTGCTGCTTGAAGGGACTGCAACGGTTCCTCTAAGGCGGCTGGGGCAGGAAGTTGAATTTGCCCAATGACCTCTCTGTCCGCAACTGAAGCACTTGTCCGAAGGTTGAGGTTGACGCTCGCGAAAGGACTGCCCACGAAAAAGCTGCTGATTAACAGGAAAAGTATTGGAAGGCCCAGCAGAAGAAACTTCACTCGATGGCTGACGGGCACTTGTATAGCTAGGACGTGCAGACGATGTCCTACCCTAGACCTATCCAAGACGTCAACAAGCACCTTCGCCCTATCTCCCTCACGCCTATTCTTTCAAAGTTTGCAGAAGATTATGTTGTTCATGACTTTGTGATGCCCGCCGTGCTTAAAAAAATCGACAAAAGGCAATATGGGACAATACCTAAATCATGCTCTACGCACGCCCTTGTCAGCATGATCCATAACTGGCACGTCAGCTCTGATGGGAACTCGGCCGCGATTAGAGCGGTTTTATTTGATTTCCGTAAGGCGTTCGATCTTATTGACCATAATATCTTAGTGCGTAAACTTTCAGATTACGATATTCCGAACCCCATATTATGCTGGATTGTTGACTTTTTATCGGATAGGAGACAGAGAATTAAACTTGACCATGACTGCTTCTCCGAATGGCGTTACATTCCGGCCGGTGTTCCACAGGGGACAAAGCTTGGGCCGTGGTTATTCTTAATAATGATTAATGATTTGAAAGCAGGAGAGGCAGAGATGTGGAAATATGTGGATGATACCACAATCTCTGAGGTAATAACTAAAGGGCAAAAGAGCTGTATTCAGCAAATGGTAGACGATCTTGCTATCCAAGCAAGGAATGACGGTTTTCAGTTAAACGAAAGAAAATGCAAAGAGCTTAGGATTAGCTTTGCAAAAAACGAACCAGAGTTTGACCCTATTTGGGTGAACCGTCAGACCCTAGAGACTGTGAACAGTGTGAAATTATTAGGACTCAATATAAGCAGTGATTTAAAATGGAATGTCCATGTGTCAGAACTAGTTAGGAAAGTTTCAACAAGATTATATTTTCTTAGACAGCTTAAGAAATCGCATGTAGCCACAAGAGAGCTTCTTCTATTTTACATTACATGCATTCGCTCTATTCTGGAGTACGGCAGCCCAGTTTTTCATCGCGCTCTACCAAGTTATCTAAGCGAAGACCTAGAAAGACTTCAAAAACGCGCTATGAAGATTATTTACCCCGAACTATCGTATGCTAAGGCTCTAGAGCTGTCTGGACTTCCAACACTGTATGATAGAAGAGAGTCAATTGCAGCAAAGTTGTTCGATGAAATATGTGCAAATCAATCTCACAGTCTTCACAAACTACTTCCAAGTAGATACCAACCAAGCTACTATCTGAGAGAAAAAAGAACATTTATTCGTCCGAAATGTAAAACTGAAAGATGCAAGAATAGTTTTCCTTTAAGTTTTGTTCATAGTAGCTGAGAACTAGATATAAATGTCTTTCTTATTGTATATAGGAATTTGACGCATGCTTTTAATGTGTGATTCTTTAACAATTTTTATGTAGTATAAGTCCTATAATTAGTTTGTAGTTAAGCGCAGTTGTAAATTTTGTATTTGTAAGCCTTATCGCAATTCAGCTTTTGGCTGCAAGTTTTTAAGGTGAATAAACTATCTATCTATCTATCTATCTATCTACCCTTCTTCTCGCGGATCTTGGCCAATGCCCGTCTTTCTGCTGAACGCAGCCTCTTTTTATCTTCAGAATCCTCCGCTAACTCATCCGATTCGTACTCTTCAACGGCTGTCCAGCCAGCGGGACTCTTATCAGCGAAGCGAATAAGCTTGTTTCGTTTTGTGATAACTGTCTTCACCGATTCAAGTTCGGAAATCGCTGCTGAAAGGTCTCCTTTTGAGATGTTCTTAATGGCACCGTCAACTAAGTCGTGCAAAGAGATGTTAAGTTCGTACTGTATTTTGTTACCCTTGAAATTAAAGGAATTTGAAGCTTTCGATTCGGTTTTCAGCTTCTTAAGCTGCGATTGTATGGCAGCTTCTTTGTCTTCGAGATCGCGCTTAAAGGCGGCGAACGTTTGATCAAATTTGACGTCCAAAAGTTGGGAAAATAACCGCAAAGTTTCAGCGTTTGGTAAGGACGTATCCGAGGAAGGAGCACTCGGTTGAGCAGAGTCTCTGGCGTTGTTAGATTCCAAAGACGCGTGAGGGACGCTCGCTGTTTCAGAATCCGACATGGCTCAAAAAACTAGGGTTGAAAGAGATGCCTCGAATGGCTCTTGCATAACTTAACAACCCTTAAATAGTGTACTAGCCCCTTGAGACACCTACAAGCACGCTAAAAATACTTCAGCAGTATTATGCAACCTAACATACGTACTCTCGTGAAACTCACAAAATGTTACTCAATATATGGGTGACCTAAAAAATATCATGTACCACTTTGTAACAGAAGCATATGACCGAAAATTTTATTTTAACGCTCAAAAATGCGAACTAAGCAAGGTACAGATTTTTTTCGCTTCCTTTATGCAAAACAAATATCGATGTAAAAGTAAATAAATATTGATACACAGTTTTTAGGAAGAGCAGAAGGACGTTTTCAGGACGGTCGATCGAGAATAAAATATTTTGCCATCAGCAACAAAATTTACGACATGAAAACAACATCAATTTTGAACCACGAAAATAAAAAGTGACCATCAGCGAAAAACCTTTTTTGGAGATTTTTGTTACGTTCAATTTTGTTATTGTACTTTTGGCTGCACAAGTAAATCGCAAAATCGAAAGGGACATCGAATTCAGCGGGCGCCGTGATCAAGTTACCGCGGCGTGTTTACTCGCGAAACAGTGAAGCATCTGTGTCAAATGATGGCAAGATTCCGGGTTTTTGTTTTTCTTAGTTTTCTTTTTCAAGTGTTACAAAGTTTGACAAGAAATGTGCGAATTCAACTCAAAGATCAAAATCGCCCAACTCTTGAGGTTGACCATCGTTTCTGCAAAGTCAAAAATTTACTCTCCAAGACGAGGTTATTTATCACCAGGTAAAAATAGCAGCTACTTTATTATTCATCAGAGTCACAACTTTTTGCTGATATTTGGGCTCATTTTGTTGAAACTCACGCACTCTTCCAACAGACCTGTTTATTTTCGTGAACCCTACCTTTTTCAATTGCGTGCGTGTAAACAAGACACAGTACGTATTACAAAGCATATGCAATTAAATAAGTTTCTGACAGGTCACATCAAACCCTTGACCGTAAATAATGACGCACAAAAGAGACAACAAGCTTTCATTCAAATACTTCTTCCCCGTTACATTAGTAAAATATTAGAAAGCTCACTTGATATCCAACGACGAAAAATGAAATTGTTGTCGAAGACCATTACTCGTCGCTTTAAAGATTCGAGATATTTATTTTTCATCGCCTTTCTTGTTTATCCAGATCCACTGAAGGTGTTCGATTCCTTCTCTGTCTTTGTTGAACCCATAAGTTACCAGAGAATTTTCCATTTGGTTTCAGTGTTGTACATAACAGCACACTTGGCAAAATATTAGAAATACAGCTCACTTTGATTTCGGCTCGACGGGCGAAAGATTGTTGTCGAAGTCAATTACTCGTCGCTTTTAAGATTAAAGATGTTTATTTTTCGCTGCCTTTCTTGTTTATCCAATTGACGTTCCATTCTTCAGATTCTTGAGCTCCATAAGTGTATATTTGGTTTAAAGATGCACTAAAACACCATTCGCGTTGCAATGACTTTCGACGCCATTGCAGGTTAATTAAATGTTCTCCTGTGTGCACCAGAGAAATCTCCGCATCACCCCAACACCCTCAAACCTAACAAAATACGCACAGAAGACTCTATGCACAAAGACACCACTTAGCAAGGGAGTGACAGGCAAGACTTTTACCGACACGAAAAACAACACAAAAACGACGAAATGAAACGCAGATCCGGCTGGGTTTGGCAACCCAGTAATTATTTGTACTATTTTGGACACAAAGATAAAGTTGAATTGTTTGTTTGTTTAATTTGCTTTAAAATGCGAGTGAACAATTGTTTTTTTCATCCGTTTGCCCGACTGGTTTTCGATGTGCCTCGACAGTGACGAGAAAATGTTGCCCTTATCTTACTAGTTGTGCCTTGCGGCAAGTGCCAACGAGGCAAAATTGTTTTATGTCTCTGGAATGTGTGAAAGTTTGACAAAGAGGTAAAATTATTTTACTATAAATGAAAGTAGGAAAGTAAGAGTGTGAAGTAACTCTGATAAGAGTCTTGGTCTTGAAGGCATACTTTGAGGAATTCCATAATTTCAAAGTGTGTAAATGTTGAGGGAGTACTACTTAAGTTCGAAGCAATATCTTGTGATATTGAAGTGTTACCTTAGGTTTACTGGTTGTTTGAGTATTGTTTGAATAAATGTGCACATGAATTTTCGTTTCATTTTTTGATTCAATCAAAAAAAGATAAATACAACAAACGTAAGAAGGTTTTTGACTGAACCCTTGGATATTACATCGATTACACTTTATTTACACACTTTGAGAGTGTTCTGTCTGAGTCCAAATTTTAACGTAAAAACGTTATACTTTTTGTCCAGAGAAAGGTGGATTGCTTTTGTAGTGGTATACACTGTCTCTGGTTGAGAATTTACTCTAAAACAAGAAAATGAAGGTTTGATTATAGAGCAACTGCTGCCATAAAGAATAAGTGACAGAAAAAGCACTCTGCGGTGAACATAAACCATGACAACTTAAATGGTATGCTGAAAGTTAACTATCAGTATAAACACAAGCTCAACTATTACACTGATGGCGTAAAAACTTTCGGCAGCCCCGTGTAGGGAATGTGTTTCATCGGCGCAACTCGAACTTTCACGCACGTGGTGATGAAGGTTATAATAACAATAATAATAACAGCAATGTATTTCACATTGAATGAGCCCTGAAAAGCAATGTCTGCTAAGCTAAAGAACCCAACATTTAGTTGTCGGCTTGTAACGGCGATTAACCAGATAATCAATGTATTGAACGCAATAATCAAGCAATATTGTCTACCCCCGCTTTGTCCCAGTTGTGAGTGGTTTCAATTACGCAACGCTGGAGTTCAAGGACAATTCTTTGTGCTATAAGAAGATGTGTTATAGTAATTTGTTCAATTCTTTGATCTGAAGTCTTTAAAAACGTGGCAATCGACGAAAGTCTGAAAGCACTGGTTTAAAATTGACAATCGAACACGCTGGTTCGAAATTGACAATTGAACACGCTGGTTCGCAAGCGAACACGCTGGTTCGAAATCAACAAGCGAACACGCTCGTTCTGTCCGAAATTTGTAGGTATAACCCTATTCCTTGATCAACCGCTGCTTACAATTCAATTTACAAACACGTAAGGCAACAACAAGCGTCTCCAATCTCACTAGCTGAATCGTCCGCTGAAACAACACACAAACCACACGGTGGAAGCGACACATGCAAAAACGTGACGTCACTACCCAAATATGGAGTATTACTTACACCCAAATATGGTCAAAAAAGGGTCCCTTACGCTGAGATGAGATTTTTCTTCTGTACTCACGTACGGCTCTATGATTTGCCAACTCGTTGGCAATAAACACGTAATCGCAATGAGGTCTCGTAAAATTAGGGGGAAATTTCACTAGCTTGTATTTTCAGAAGTTTGTCTAATTTAAGGCACCTAAAGGTAATTTAGTGTTGGAGCGGATCTTGTTTGAAGTTCGTCGTCCTATCTTGGTTGCATTGCCGTATTTTGGCGATTCTTGTTTCAAGCCAACCTGGCGTGTTTCAATGAAATAAATCAAAAGATGAATGATCTCGTTTTCAGAGATAAATGTGGAATAACGTACATTTGTAAAATTCTTTTTTTGACCTTGAACTGCCAAAGTTTTTTTTATGGCTTCTAATTTTAGCGTGATTGCTATTCGCTGGGTATTGACAGTTGACTCTGAAATGGCTTTTTGTCCTTTTCCATTCACTCGCTGAGGGTGCGCTGCTTTTAAAACTCGTGCGGTTCAACAAAAATTCATTGCCAAACGGGTAAATTCCAAAGTAAATTTGACTTGAAAAACCAATATCGCATTCATTGTTTTGTGACTCATGCGATATCGGTTTTTAGCGTAAAATTTCCCATGGAATTCACTAGTTAGGCAGCGAATTTTTCTACAGACGAAAACAAAGAAAATGATTTAATTATTAAAGCAGAAACCGGAAACATCAAAACGCGGACAATTCGAAACCTTTTATTTTCACTAACGCACGCTACAGGCAGCAAGATTAAATAAACAGGGAGCTCCGCTTTTTGGCTTGGCTAAATCTATAGATTAGTCCTGACATCAGAGGATGTTCGTCTTGTAGGATTTAGAACATTCTCATCATTGGAAACAGTACAGCCTTCATAATATGTAGGGACAGAGTATCACGGGCTTTAACCGAGAAGCTGTTTTCAGAACTTGTCATGTTTTCTAATAGCAGCAATACTGTGATGACTTGCCAAGACTCTCACAGGTGCAGTACCCCACTGAAGGAGGCATTACTCCCCAACCATTGACCACTCAGTGGTCAACTTCCACTCAACTTCAAAGTGATCTTCAACCAACTAATACCTCATTATTTGAGTGAGTTTTTAAAGAAATTGTGCAACCTCGTTGTTGGTTGCTTTTATCGCCCTCCTAATACTTCTGTAACTAATTTCAACAAATTTATTGACACTGTATTATCAACCATTAGTTTTGGAAGCAAGCTATCTTCCCTTTCATGGCGAGAAGAGTTCCATGTACGGACGATCAACAGCTAACCAACGAATAGGCGTTTTGTCACCCAGCCACGCTTCAATGGATTTCATACAAATCCTTGAATTTTTTAAGTTTTCAAACGCTTTAAGAATTTCCCTTCGAAATACGAAAGTCTTAAAATTTCCACCCTTGCACCTTTATTCTTGCTTATTTGACCCATGAAAAAATAGGAATCTGAGCTCCTTTTGTGGTGAGTAATTATGGAAAATTACACTGGAGGGCAAAGGTTTATCGCGCGTAAACAAAAGTATGGAATTTTGGAGTGTTTAAATGGCCATAAAATGTTTACCTTTTTTTTTTTGTTTTTTTGTTTTTTTTATTTAAACATATTTATATACATGTCTGCCTCAAGAGCTAAATGAGCTCATCACGGGCACCCTGCAAGCAGAGCCTCCTTTTGTCTTTTTCTTTAGTGAGGAGGAGAAAAGTAGGCTCTGCCCGAATCGCGTCAACTCTTTGAAGCCGCCGCAGCCCGAACTTCTGGTCTAGTCAATCTTGTTTTCTCTCTTCAAACCGGTTTTTCCAGTGCGAGCGTCCGTTTAGTGACAAAACCGATGGTTATAATTGAGCCCGCTGTACCATGAAAAACCAAGATGGCGGCGAGATCTGGCATATTAGGCTTGGGTTCGAGACTGTATCCTGGCAACATGCAGCGCATATTTAATAAAGATCTTACTCGATTCAAGCAGAAACTTTCTCGAGAACGCCAAAATCGAGCAAGCAAAAGAAAGGCTCTGCTAGCAGGGTGATCACGGGGGGCTTACACCAAAATTTTAATTACCACATAAAAAAAACAAACACGGGCACGGGATACAAAGTAAGTCAAAAAAGACAGTTTTAAGTTAATTAGGTTCAAAAGAGCCAATTGAATCAGATTCACGAATTTCCAAATCAATGTCGTTCCACAATTTAGTTGTGGAAGGGAAAAAAGACCTTTTAAAGCGCTCTGTGCGCACAGGGAAAAGAGTAAAATTTTGAGAAGATCGAAGGGTAAAATGAGTTCTCTCACAGACTCTAGCTGGGAGCAGATCCTTAAGATAAGGCGGACTCAAATTTTTTACTATCTTAAAATAACAAATAAGCTTATGAATATCGCGTCTAACTTTCATCTCCTCCCACCCCAGCTCTGTCATAAGGCGAATCCTACTTGTTCCCCGCATAGCACCTGTGACGACTTTCCCGGCTACATACTGAACCGATTCAAGGAGTTCGCTTTCCTCATCAGTACAGCCGTCCCAAATCACATTAGCATACTCCATAACAGGTCTGATAACCGACTTATACAATTTTCTGAGTGTATCCCTGCCTACTTTATACCTAATTCCTTTCAACATATTTAATCTTTTACTAGCTTTTTGATAAACACTAAAGAGGCCCTGTTAGGGGTAAATTCCGACAAGCGACATGGCCTTGAACCGGCGACATGATAGCCACGAACTGGCGACGACCGACAGACTATTATAACGAATTAGCGAAAGCGACACAAATGTCAGAACTGACCGACAGGGAATTTCAGAATTGTGAATGTTCTGCGGACTGCGGAACATTTGCGCGTACACAATTCGTCGTAATTACTTAATAATGATCATTGTTAACAATAATGGCCAATTATGGCTAATAAGGGTCCAATAAAGGCGAACAGAAATACATCTCATTTTACTGCTGTTTTGATTGTACATTTCATGTGATTGTCGTATTCAGTGCATCACTCCCTTTTGAGGACTTTTCCGCTTTGCGTATCATGTTCTCCCTGCATGACCCACGTGCGCACTCCATCAGTCTGTCAGAAAGATACTTTTTTCTCTATTGATCGCGTTCATCTGGGCGTTCCAAATCTAAGCGAGTTACTGAAATACATCACTGTCAGAGTCATAAACGAGTCGTCGGAGTGCCGAACTTGTGCACGGTCAGAGTCACGTGACGGGTCTGTTCAACATCAGAGACCGCGCTATTGTTTAACCCTTTGAAGTTTGCCGAGTTTCATAACCAGTCCCCTCTACTAACTATGATTTTTCATAGACCTTTTGTAAACGCATGCCTTGATGATAATGAATGGTCGATAATGTCCTTCCTCCTGGGTTGTTATAGTTACAGAAAAGCACAGTCTGACAACTAAATCAGAGTTGAACTCGGAAGAAACATTAGACTCTTGCACTACCAGAATTGTAGAAACGCTATTATAGCTCGATTGCTTTGCCAGATTAGGCCTTCATTCCCTTGTATAGTTTACTAGATGGAATTTCATTGACTTCAACAACTATTCCAACCAGGTGATCTGGTGACGTAATTCGGAGGACTGGGGAGAACAATTTTAACGCCGTATCCCACAACCGCCCGCGGCCTTATTTTCGAATTCAACTGGCAGAGGCGAGGTTAGATCTTGTCGGGTCTACTTGAATGTTCATTCAGTAACAGGAAAATGTGGTAGACACGTAATGATCTGTTGAATTTTGGTGATGGCAATATTACAGGGAGTTTGGAAACAACACCTACGGCCGCGCGCGGTTGTGGGATACGGCGTTAAAACTTTTCTTCACGGTCCTCCAAATTACGTCACCAGATCACCTGGAAGTAGTCTGAATAGGTATTAAACATTAAAAAAGGTCTCAAAACCCTGGGCTCAAAAGTACTAAAGATAGAGGCCGTGGGCGTTTTCCATTTACACAAAATTTCCGGAAATTTTGGTGGAAATTTCCATCGGGTGAAAAACGTGTTCCATTTAACTCAGGTCCGTTCGCCGCCCAGTGATTGCGATTTTACGCGCCAAAATTTAAAAATGTGGCCGTGAATAGCCTGGAAGTGGTAAGACCTTTCAAAAGTTGTAAATGGAACACACATTTCCATCGGAAAGTTTCCAACGGGAAAACAGGACTACCTTTTCAGAAGTTCCCTTTATTCCGGAAATTTTCCAGTGAAACGAACCAAAAACGTGTGTTCCATTTACATCCCAACCGGAATTTCCGGAATTTCTTGGTAAATGGAAAACACCCCGTATGTTCCGTTGGCGTCGTTCCAGCGAATGGGGATTGTCAGAGGGGCAACGAGCTAAAATTTATTAATGAAATTCCGACAGGCGACACAAGAATGTTCCGAAATTGCGACATAGCTAGCTGTGAAATTCAGACGGAGGACATGGGCACCCCCCCTAACAGGGCCTCACTAAATATGTGAGCTCTCCATGTCAGGTTAGAAGACAGCGTTATGCCTACGTGGGTATGGCTAGAAACTTCAGTAAAGTTATTTCCGTTGTAAAATAGGTCGGGATGCAGCGGTCTTACCCGTTTAGATGAAAATGTCATACATTCAGTTTTACTAGGATTAATTGTAACAAGCCATTTCGTAGCCCACCTTTGTATGGATTCAAGGTCTTTACTTAACATCAACGCAGTGTTACCAGGTGAATCAACGACTTCAAAAAGCGAAGTATCATCAGCGTAAAGTAAGCATTTTGACTGAATTTCATCTGTTATGTCATTAATATATATAAGAAATAACAGAGGCCCCAAAACCGAACATTGAGGAACCCCTGCTTCAACTTGGCGCCAGTCAGATGACTGCCCATCTAAAACCACCCTTTGCTGACGATTAGACAAATAACTTTCAAACCAGCTAAGCAAAGCTCCCCTGATTCCTACTGATTTAAGCTTATAAGAAGACCATTGTGCCACACCTTGTCAAAGGCCTTGCTGATATCCAAAAAAACCATACGCACTTCCTTCCCATCCTCAACAGCTTGGTAAATTTGATGCACCAGATAAATTAATTGATTTACCGTCGAGTCACCAGGGCGGAAACCAGACTGTAAGCGATTGAGATAACCAATCTCAAGTAAGAAATTGTAAAGTCTAATAAAGACGATTTTCTCTTCTATCTTAGACAAAGAACACAAAAGGGACACAGGACGATAATTCAATTTACACTGGCGATCATCCTTTTTAAACAGCGGAATGACATTTGCAAACTTCCATTGACACGGAAAAACACCAGAAGACAAAGAGATATTAACTAACTTTGAAAACGAAGAAGCGATACCGCCAGAACAAAGTTTAAGAATACGATTCCCTATACCGTCAGGTCCACACGCCTTGCAAACATCAACAGTCTTAAGTAGATTGTAAACCTCTCGTTCCGTTGTAAAAACATTAGACAAAGACGCATTATTCTGAAAAAAGAAGAATCCCTTGGGAGGGATGCAAACCTATCATCAACCTTACTCTGATCGCAAAAATATTCATTTAATATTTCTGCCTTTTCTCGCGCATTAGTAACTTGCCTAACACCTTCAATCAAAGTAGAAACGGTAGATTGCACTTTTTCGCCGTAAAGTCCCTTAACAATGCTCCACACGCCTTAACACCAGTTGTTACATCTTGCAATTTGGCATTTACTTTATGAAAATACTTGGCCTTATTCTTACGTATTAATGTCGTAGTCAAGTTCCTCTGTTGCCGATATTTCTCCCAAGAGGGTCGCGTTTTATATTTACAATACAATTTCAATAAGCGATCTCGTTTTCTCATAGCCAGTCTAACAGAACTATCCATCCACGGCTTGTCACGAGGTCTGATCATAACTATCCTGCTTGAAATTTTCGTCTCAGTCACTATATCATGAAAATGCTTAAACCAGCAGCTATAAATAGCATTAATATCATATAAATTACTAAATACTTCTGCATCCCAGTCAAAATGTGCTAATTCATTACACAATTCTGCCTCATTAACATCGTTAAACTGCCATGTGCGTCGGTTATAACACTTAGGTTTTGAGACAGAGATGTTCAGGCGTGCAAAGATTAGAGAATGATCACAATTTGCTGGTGGACTAAGTGTTCCGCAATTAACGAAATAACCAGGACAATTTGACTCGCTATATTGCGTAATACGTGTAGGTTCGTTAATAACATGATAAAGGTTGTTACATTCCATCCACCGATATAATAATGCTCCAAAGTCATTCCTAACCAAGGGATTTGAGGGATCATAAGAAGCATTAAAATCACCTATCAACGTAAGAAAAGAATTAGGCTGCTGAGAAACTTTATCTAAAGAAAGTGGCAAATTTTCCAAAAATTTCAAATTTATCACGGAATCCTGACAAGGTGGTTTGTAACAAACACCACAAAGGAACACAATGCGGTTGAGCTTTAATTCTATCCATAACAATTCAAGCTCATTAACTTCCAAATCGTGCCTTCTCTTGAAACCGACAGAAGATGAGACATAAAAAGCAACACCACCACCACGCCTCCCGTGCGGTCTATCCAATCGAACTAAAGGATAATAGCCAGGAATACAAAAAGCATCATTAGAAATTGAACTATTGAGCCAAGTTTCTGACAAGCCAAAAATATGAAATTGCTGTTGCATAATAATAGTAGCTACCTCTTCGAACTTTTCAACAACATTTAAACTACGAACATTTAAATGGCCAATATTAAGAGAACAAGTACGATTTGGTCCAGGATTCAATTCGACGTCGCAACAGAACAGGAAAAATAACGCTAACAAAACAACAATATGCCAAAAAGCAATTATAAAAAGCAATGGCAATTCAAAAGTATGCCTGGACGTAACGAATCTGCAACTATTAAAAAAACTTATAGCTGCCCTGTAGATTTCTAAACTAACCCCCATCATTTTCATAATAGACAAGAGAGGCTGATTTACTCACCGGCTGCTGCTCAAAAGGCCTGAAACTTGAAAACAATAAATTAAAAAAAGAAAACAAAAAGAAACTACTGTCAAACAAAGTTAAATAAATTAACATGCAAAATTTCATAAGATCTACGACTATAAGAGGTCATCGGCAGTAGGCCGAAAAAGGTTCTACACGAAGCCTAAACGTTGCAAGTCAGCCTCCTTCCGAATTCTAACTGGAGCAGACTCGCCTTCGCGTCGTTTAAAAAAAATATAACCATCGGCAGTGAAAACATAACCCTGATTCTTACAAACTTGTCGCACGTGCTTTAGGAATTGTTGATTACGCCAACTCAGGTCTTCATTTACAAATACATTTTTACCCTTTAGCTTCTTCTTGTTTTTCATGACTTTAGATTTGGTCGCGTAATCTTTAAACTTGACAATCAAGGCCCTTGGTCCCGACTCCTTAGGAGGCCCGATACGGTGCGCCCTATCAATTTCTGCCTGATCAATTTCTACTTCTAACTGATCTCTACAAAAGTCGATTACAGTCTTGACACAGTCTTCGCCATCATCGTTTACGTCAGCAACAGATTCCACCCCATAAATACGCACACTGTAGCGTCTTGAGTATTGCTCGTTGTCATTACATTTTTCTTGCACTTCTCGCAATTGTGTTTCAAGTTCGAAGATCCTGTTCTTCAACGGTGTAAGAGCGGCTTCAATCGTTTCAGCCATAGCCACAGTAAGGACTTCTTTCAGCTTGTTTTTGAAAATTCCGTCTGAATGGCGGTAAGAACTGCATCATCAACAACCCGAGCAACTTCTATGGTTTCTTGTTGAGATCTGGTTTTCATTCTCTGCGAAGCACCTTTTGAGTCGGCAGCAGCCATTCCGGTTTTCAGTATTCACAAATTAAGAGTCGTAATAAATTCACATTAAAAGGCTAACAAACTTTTACAAACTCAAATTAGCCCACTCGACGCCGATATTAAGTATTACATGCTGTTCTAAACGTTGAAGAAAACTTCATGAAATGGATAAATAGTCAAAAGAGGAGGAGAAAGATATGACACGACTTACTCCCGCAGCGCCCGCTGCAATGGTAAAGTGGTAATTCTCTAAAGTAGTATTTCTCTAAAAAAAATGTAACAGACAAACAAGATCTTTCCATTTCTTGAATTAATAAAGTCCGACCTTTAAGTTCACCAATTGTCAGTGATGTGACCAGTTTGTTGCAAATGGCCTATTGAAGCTTGGTGGCGTCTTTTACGAAAATGATGCTCTGATTGGTGGGTTAGAGATTTTAAAGATTAAAGCATTCTGGGTTATTTGTGATGACCATTTTGTTCACGGGGAATGCCCAAAGTTCTGTTAAATAGATATTCAGAGTGATCTACAGAAGGTTGCGCAGCTCTGGAACACATAAAACAACGTCATTTGCAAACCACGAGTCTCCAGCTGGTCGTCCCGATTTTTGTATTTCATTCCGCAATAAAGCAACACTCGCGATTACTTAACAGAAGTGAGCGCAGATGAGATCTATATTGCTGAAGAGCTTTGTGTCCAGGGACTGTTCTCCTTATTTCAAAACGTTAGCTGAAATGGTTTTTTACAATAACTGAGCAATTTCTCGCGAGCTGATTGGCTAACGTTTATCATCAATCAGAGTACAGACACATAAAATTGTTTTTATGCGAAGCTGAAAGTATCAGTATGGAGGATTTGCCAGACTTAAACCTGTCTGATTTTAGTTTTGCGGACTAAACCCCAGGCGAGGAAGTTAAGACGTATACTAAAGAATGTTTGTACCTCAAAATGGCTCGATTTTCACTATAAGCCATGAACATTTTGATCACCACAAGGATTTTTCATCGCACTGCGATTCTTGAATTTAATTTTTACGTTATGCAAGTTGGTGTCGACTTTTCAGCCCATGAAATTGTACCATTTGTTATTAGTAGCAAATTAGTGTACGAGTAAAATTATTGAAGATAAATTGCGCCAGTTTAAATGAAACTGCATACATTTTAGTGCTTCCACAAAATTTTTTGTTCCTTTAACCCGGGAAATAGACGCCTTTTCACTTTTGAAATTGTAAAACACAAATTGACGCCAGTTTACAATTGTCTGTCCCCTTAGTTCTCCCGTGGCGTCAAAGTGCGTGGCCTGCGTTAGAAAAAAGTATATTGGCCAACTTTACAATGGATTTTCCCAAGAAGCAATTGGAATATAGAAAACGCCTCAAACGCTTTGCTACCTTATTACTTCCAAAGTGATACGGTGCAGTTTATTTAGATGTCCGTGTTAACGCAAGGTTTATTAATTCAGCGGAGCAGACAAGGTCAGTTTAAAATACTACATTTCATTATCTTCCCAGTTGTATATAGTTTCCTTGGGTTTCTTCTAAAACAACGCGAACGAGAGCAATTTTCCGAAAGACGCCCCTTAAGGTTGACAGTAACCTTAACGGTTCTTGGAAGTATACAAATTGTCAACACTACTTATATTCAGATCAGGTTACGGCTGTATCTGTGAAGCAAAAAATAGCCGTTTTAAAGTTCATTAAAAAATCTGCAGGTACGGCCGTTACACGAGTGTTAAACATTTTTCTAAAGATTAACTCTCTACATTAAGGAAAGGCTAACTATAATACCTTGATGAGGTGAATCATTGCACTGAACTACACATTAAAGATTTCTAGGATACATTGTTAATCAACACAAAAAACTAATCATTGATGTAAGATTCTGCTGAGCACTAACGTGTAAAACGAGTTCAAATGAGCCTTTACAAACCATTTCCCTAATTTTGGAGTTGTAAGGCTTTTTCTCGTTTCTTATTTACTGAGAACCATTTGCGTTCCTTTTAAGATCCTCCTTTGATTGAGCACGAGAAGAAGACACGGCCATTTTAGATATTGAATTTGGCATAGCGTTGGCTGGAGCACCCATATGTTGACCTCCCTTTCCTGAGAAATCGTAACTGGCGGAAATATTAACACTCTCAATGGTGCTTGAAACAGTTGAGTCCTGTCTAGCAAGGAGGGAGGCTGAGCTAGCTGGCGACAAAGCCGCCGCAGGGGTTGGAGGGGGCGCACTGTCCTGTCCAGCTTGAACTCCATCTTGTACTTGATTCGATCTTCCCTGTTCCTCGACCAGTCTCTGCTTTACCTTTTCGTCTTCCATTTCCTTCTTGTCTCTTTCAATGGCGTGCATTTGCTGTTGGTGTTCTTTTAGTATCCGCTGCATTTCTTTGGGCCGCGGAGCATGCAGTTGAGGCGATTTGGCTGGTACGGTAAGGGGGTTCTGTTTGTTTACTTCTGTTGTCCCCAGGATAGAGTCTATATCATCAATGACTGGCTAAGAAACAAAAATTAAAATACTATTTACCAGGCTAAAATTTTAAAAGTAAAAAACCGAACGTTATTGACATTAAGTCATCATTAGGGTATTAAAGTACCGTCCGCTAAACCCATACTTATCTTTAAGGTACTTCCCGACGCGACATAGGACTTGATTTGTCTATTCAACTACTCTTCAATCGTTGGATCATTAGGTCTTCCAAGTATTCTGCGCTTATAAAAGGATTTGGCCGCGCAGACAATGCGCCTGCCAAAAGAATGCGAAGGAATGTTGGAATGTTCGTCAATTCGCACTTGCACATTTCTCATGGTCTCACAGATGTAAGTATCATCGAAAGAACAGTCCCCTTTATAAAGTACATGTGATTTGTGAACGTTTTTGTCTTTGAGATTAAAAAGGCTCTTAATTTGTCTAGTTTGCCATAGGATGATGAAAATGTAATTGGAATCCGTCAAATTGATCAGCTTGAGAATAAAAGATTTGCTAAGTCTTTCATTTCTGTTACAATGAGGAAGCTTGATAAAAAATATCTTGCGCTCTTCGTAAAGGAAATTCTCTACTTTCTCAAATCCTATAATACACTTCTGCCCCCCTCTCCCCCGCCCAAAAAAAAATTGCATTATCATTGTTTTAGATTTCTCTTGCATGAGACATGAAGATGTCCCAATAAACATACATGTTACACTTAATCATGAAGGCCACATAAAGGACACACCAGGCGACAAGTTGCAGCGACAGGTCTCTGCGACAAGTCACTCCGTGTGTACTACTTGCAAAACAAGTCGCTGCGAATGTGTGAACTAGTTTACTAATTCACTATCGTGGAACACATGACGCTCTCTCATTGGTTCATAGGGAGCTTAGTAGTATACCAAGTGGGGGTTCTGCGGCGGGTGGAGCTGTGGAGCCCTGAAGCTCCACAACCCTAACCCCAACCCTAACCTTAAACCCTAGCCTTTACCCCTAGCGAACGAACTAACCCTTCATCCAAACGGGTTAAAAATTATTTGTTCAGTTTTCGTCTCTTTTTCTCAAAGATCAACATTGCTGTAAAGTAGTTAAAACGCAATAGCACTATTGTTTTCTATCAACAATGACCTGAAAGTCTGATCGTAACCGTCACACAAGATTGAACAAATACAAAAGAGGTGATGTTATGGAATCACAAAAGTAGCACTAAAGGTTTGTTGTTTAAAGCAAAAGGCGATTTTATTTGCATAGATTCGTAATGTAAGAAAACAGACATCTATATCAAAGGTTGAAGTGTGGGACGTGAAAAAAGTTACACTTATTAAGACAAAGTGTAAGCCATCACACATACATTACACAACCATCTCAAGAGAGCAAGCGCAAGTGCTGCTACGTGACTTCAATATTTAATAACTTACACGGGATCGTCACAATTGATTGCACATATACAAACTGCACAATGAGCTATGTCCACACGCCTGAACATGCCAAATTGGCGTCACAATGACAACTAGTTTCATCAAGTTAAATTAGTATCATACCAAGATAAATTCAGACACTGGGGAAACATATGTCCATTTCAACCCGAGTGCTGGCTGAGTGTGGAGCAGTAAAGTAGTTTATGAGTAGCCTGGCTTTCATCTGTGATATTTGTGAGAAACAGTTCCCCCAGAGAAATCTTGTACGACATAAGGAATCTATTCACTATGGAAGTTCTTTTACTTGCGAACGGTGTAGCAATGCCTTTAATCGAAAAGATGCATTGAAGCGCCATATGAAGAAACATTCTCAAGAGAAGACCCACCAATGTCAATATTGTTCTCGCAAGTTCTATCGCCATGATAAGTGTTTGGAACACCAGAAAGTATGCGATTTTGAGAAGTTCGAGGAACGCCGAGGCTGCGGCAAGCGAAAATATCCCGAAGGAGAAGAAAATGGAGAGCAGAAAGCAAAACAATCGAGAGGGGATGACGCAACGGTCAATGCGACTACGGAGGGGAATGATGTGCACTCGGGCGAAGATACAGGTTGTTCTGAGAATCCTTGCGCTTTGACGACCGCAATGAAAGACTCCCTGAAAACCTTTAAGTTCAAGCCTCGAATGCAAGAGAAACACGACCTCAGGATGTTATTACATGGTAAGAAAAAGTCACTGGCCAATCGCCTAAGCCAAGGAACTCAAAACCAAGAGGGGACTCAAGTGGTTCGTCAGTGTTCGAGTTAAGTTAATGAAACCGGAAGCAGATGGTTCTGACGAGATCTCAAAACCTCATTTTCGTAGTCTTTTCATGACAACCTTGAACGATCATGAAATTGAAGAACAACTCGGCAAAGCAAGCCAGAAGATTTTAAGCGCTTTCCCAACGTATCAGAAGGAAGGAAGTGGTTGGACGCTATCTGAAATCCTGCACCTTGATTTGAACGTGGCTCAGTACAAACCATTGAAAGGTTCTAATTATCTGCCTTTACCCAAGAAATTACAGGATAAAAAAGCCATCATTAACGTTGAAAACGAGGATAACAAGTGTTTCATATGGAGCGTATTGGCGTCCTTAACATCCAATTCCCCGCAAATCTAACCCAGAGCGCATTCATCATTACCGACCCTATGTAGATGAACCGAACGTGGATGGTATCGAATTTCCTGTACCTATCAGTAAGATCCCAAAGTTTGAAAAGCAGAACAAGATTGCCGTCAACTTGTTTGGATTTGAAGAAGGAGATTTGTTCCCCGTATACATCACTAAGGAACGCGAGTTTCCGGTGCATGAAAATTTCTCCGTCGAGGATTTGCTAGGATCTGGTTAGGCGGACTGCATCGTGGCGGTCAGGCTCTCGAAATCAGCGTAAATAACAAAGGGGACTCGTAGCTGTTATTGGAAATCCTTAAACTGGAGAAACATGTTATCCTCATTTGGTAGTTCAATCCTCTGAGGTCCATGCTGACTGCAGAGTGGCTTGTGGTCTTCAAGTAGCTGCTCCCGAACAAATCCATGTAGACAATAAGGACAGTAACACATTTGAGCTTTGTGCCTTGTTTGGTTGGAAAGTAGGCGGTTGAGATTTCTGATTAAACAGTAATGGCGTTTCTCCCCTCTTGAAAACAGCAAGTTGACATGCACCGGAAACTCGCGTTCCTTAGTGATGTATACGGGGAACAAATCTCCTTCTTCAAATCCAAACAAGTTGTCGGCAATCTTGTTCTGCTTCTCAAACTTTGGGATCTTACTGATAGGTACAGGAAATTCGATACCATCCACGTTCAGTTCTTCTACATAGGGTCGGTAATGATATATGCGCTCTGGGTTAGATTTGCGGGGAATTGGATGTAAGGCCGCCAATACGCTCTACATGAAACACTTGTTATCCTCGTTGTCAACGTAAATGATGGCTTTTTTATCTGTAATTTCTTGGGTAAAGGTAGATAATTAGAACCTTTCAATTGTTTGTACTGAGCCACGTTCAAATCAAGGTGCAGGATTTCAGATAGCGTCCAACCACTTCCTTCCTTCTGATACGTTGGGAAAGCGCTTAAAATCTTCTGGCTTGCTTTGCCGAGTTGTTCTTCAATTTTATGATCGTTCAAGGTTGTCATGCAAAGACTACGAAAATGAGGTTCTGAGATCTCGTCAGAACCATCTGCTTCCGGTTTCATTAACTTAACTCGAACACTGACGAACCACTTGAGTCCCCTCTTGGTTTTGAGTTCCTTGGCTTAGGCGATTGGCCAGTGACTTTTTCTTACCATGTAATAACATCCTGAGGTCGTGTTTCTCTTGCATTCGAGGCTTGAACTTAAAGGTTTTCAGGGAGTCTTTCATTGCGGTCGTCAAAGCGCAAGGATTCTCAGAACAACCTGTATCTTCGCCCGAGTGCACATCATTCCCCTCCGTAGTCCCATTGACCGTTGCGTCATCCCCTCTCGATTGGTTTGCTTTCTGCTCTCCATTTTCTTCTCCTTCGGGATATTTTCGCTTGCCGCAGCCTCGGCGTTCCTCGAACTTCTCAAAATCGCATACTTTCTGGTGTTCCAAACACTTATCGTGGCGATAGAACTTGCGAGAACAATATTGACATTGGTGGGTCTTCTCTTGAGAATGTTTCTTCATATGGCGCTTCAATGCATCTTTTCGATTAAAGGCATTGCTACACCGTTCGCAAGTAAAAGAACTTCCATAGTGAATAGATTCCTTATGTCGTACAAGATTTCTCTGGGGGAACTGTTTCTCACAAATATCACAGATGAAAGCCAGGCTACTCATAAACTACTTTACTGCTCCACACTCAGCCAGCACTCGGGTTGAAATGGACATATGTTTCCCCAGTGTCTGAATTTATCTTGGTATGATACTAATTTAACTTGATGAAACTAGTTGTCATTGTGACGCCAATTTGGCATGTTCAGGCGTGTGGACATAGCTCATTGTGCAGTTTGTATATGTGCAATCAATTGTGACGATCCCGTGTCAGTTATTAAATATTGAAGTCACGTAGCAGCACTTGCGCTTGCTCTCTTGAGATGGTTGTGTAATGTATGTGTGATGGCTTACACTTTGTCTTAATAAGTGTAACTTTTTTCACGTCCCACACTTCAACCTTTGACATAGATGTCTGTTTTCTTACATTACGAATCTATGCAAATAAAATCGCCTTTTGCTTTAAACAACAAACCTTTAGTGCTACTTTTGTGATTCCATAACACTACACCTCTTGTGTGACGGTTACGATCAGACTTTCAGGTCATTTTTGATAGAAAATAATAGTGCTATTGCGTTTTAACTACTTTACAGCAATGTTGATCTTTGAGAAAAAGAGACGAAAACTGAACAAATAATTTTTAACCCGTTTGGATGAAGGGTTAGTTCGTTCGATAGGGGTAAAGGCTAGGGTTTAAGGTTAGGGTTGGGGTTAGGGTTGTGGAGCTTCAGGGCTCCACAGCTCCACCCGCCGCAGAACCCCCACTTCGTCTTGGTATACTACTGAACTTACGAAACGACGACGCCGACGGCAACGACGACGTGAAATGACCAAATTCAAGGTTCTGTGGAGGACGTTAGCACATGACGATGAATTTTCAGTTCTCTCTCTACGCTTCTAACCCACTCATGCCAGTTTAATTCCTCGACAGTTACTACACATTTTTAACGCGAAACGAGTTTCGTAGTGATATGAATAACGCGAACTTGCATTTTTAAATGAATTCCTCGTAGCCGTCGTCGTCCTCGTTTCGTAAACTCCTTATTTATGTTTTGGTGCAGCGACTTGTTGCCGGAAGTGTACACATGGTGCGACAACGCTGCTTTCGCTTATTTTGTTGCCGCGATCAGTTTCACAAACTCAAACTGGTTAGAATTCGTGCAACTGATCGCAGCGACATAATTCTGCCGCAGCGACAATGATTTTCACAAAATTAACCGTGTCACACAGGGCGGATTGTTGCGGAGACTTGTCTCCACGACGTGTTGCAGCGACTTATCGCCTGGTGTGACCTGGTCTTAAAATGTAACGAAATCTTGAAAAGTCACTGTAGATGCAAAAGTCCTTTCAGCTAAGCTACTGATTAAAAAATCAAAAACCCTTTCAGCATAGCTACTGATTAAAACCTGGTTCTATGATATACACAGTGACACTTGGCTCCTTTTTCATACCACATACCCTGCAGTACAACAAATTTTGTCCATTTCGCGGGAAATAACTAGTGTCACTTACCTGGAAGTTACTCTCTCCTTGCATGTTTGGAGCAGAAATTTCCTGGTGAATGACAGAAAGATTACGAGCAAAGGTAGACAGCGAGCCTTGTAGGTCATCACTCATAACACTAAAATAAGGAAAAATGTCATGAGTAGTACACAGGATAAAGATCGATCTCAAATACAAGTCGGAATTAATGAAAGCGAAAGATGTTTAAAAGTTCTGAAACTTTAGAGTCAAACCAATTTGGGAACATCACAAGTATGTGTTAATTTCGAATTCTACGTTAAAATCTTGCTTTTTCGTTTACACTACACTCAACAAAATTAGAGGAAGGAAAGATTGTGAAAACATTCCTTTTCAACTGTTGCTGTTAAGTCAGAACAGGGACCAAGTACTTTTAAGTGCCAGGGCCCCGTCGTTCAAAAGCCGATTAACGCTAATCCCAGATTAAAAATTAACCAAGGAGTTTACTTCTTTTCTCCTAAATACTGTTCAACGCTGATATTTGGCAAAACTTTACATTAGAAGAAGCCAATCTTGGAAAACAAAAGTAAACGAAAGAAATTTTCACCAAAAAGTTGAAAACATGAAACAAAAGTTTACACTAATCCTGGATTAAGTTAATCGGCTTTCGAACAACCGGGCCCAGACCTCCTTATTTAATTAATTATTAATTAATTAATTCTTTCACTGCAGTTGTCGAGTATACTCGACATAGGATTACATGACTCCCACTGCGGATGTCGAGAATACTCGACACGAGAGAGTGTCCCAAAGTGCTGTCGGAAATTTGTTCCTATAGGAGCATGCATGCAGTGGGATTGTTTCGTATACCCTAAAGGACAACTAGCGTGACAAGTTCTGCCATTTTGGATGATAGAAAGGTTAATCTCACTTGAAAAGGAAGGTGAAACACGACCCGACGCCATGAATCTTTTTGACTTCACAAAGGCAAAATTCGGCTACGAAAATCTACAACATTTGCTGGCAAGCAAGTAAAAACATAAGGTAGTAGATTGTAGATGGAATACTGGCAACGCAAGGGGATCCCCTGGAGACACAGTCGCTTTGATGCAATTCTCTGTGAAGAGATAATTTTGCCCGCAGTTGTTCAACCCCTGAGAGAGTATAGGTCCTGTTTTAATGCCATGTGATCTTGTAAGGAGGTGATATTTTTTCCACAAATAATAAGATTTTATACCTTGATGACCGCCTGCGGCAGGCCATCAAGTAATAAGATCTGGTGGGTTCCTGTTAACTTACCACATTCCTAAATGCTCTCGTTTTGAACTGTCAATCAATGTAAAAATTGTACCAGCCTTTTCCTTAAAAGATAACAATAAGAAAGGGGGTAAGGTTTAAACACCTTTTGCTCAGTGTTCATTTAAGCAAAATATACACTCATTTACGTCAACAGTTGAAACAATACGACAAATATACGTTCGTTAGCACTTCCATGAACTTCATTAACGCGAACGAACAAGTGGCACACGAGGCGATAGCCGAGTGTGTCACTGATGTTCTTACCACATTTTGACGTCTTCTGTGATCTATTACTGAACAGACCCACGGCTACATGGAATCTATTTGTTTTATATAATAAAGAACTAAACTTTATTCGCATAAAAGCTGATGGTGACGTCAATCGTGCGTCTGTCCTCTAATAGATCATAGGCAAGAACCAATCAAAATCCGTGAATAACTTGGGTTATTATATAACATTCAATAGCATAAACGGATAAACAATTGCACCTTTGGCAATGGTTAATCATTAACGCCATTAGAAAATCAATTGCACAGTATGACAATCAATGGCAGACATACAATAATGCAATTTGCATAGAGACGCACAATCAATTGCACCTTCATACAATCGTTTAATCGAAAATGGTCAATCATTAACGTGAACTGACAAACGTTGGTATTTTTCGAATAAACAATAGGAAGAAAAAAAACATTCATTAGTGTCATTCATCGTAGTGACACGTATTTTAAAATACTGAACAAAAATACAAGAGTATGTACATTATCATTTAGCTTCTGTTATTTTTTGCACAATCTTTTGCTGAAGCAGATATAAAATGAAGAACATTTTACACGTACAGTACTGTAACAAACAGAGTACGCTATATGAACAAGTACAGTACATGCACATGTCGACTGTTCAAGTAAGATTCTGTTTCTTGGTGGCATGATTTTCTTCGGTTCTTTCTGTGTCCAATGCGTCTACATTGGTCAGTGGTCGCTCCTGAGTAGTTTGGGGCTGGCATTGTAGTTGTGTTTTGCATTTGCTTGCTTGCTGGCCCATTGCTTTGCCATTTTTTGCTGGCTTTAAGGCTTTCTTTTTCCCACCCTTTTTCACGGAAGCATTATGTTTTGTCAAACAAAACAATTCTTTATGGCATTATACAATTTGGTATTAGTGAGAGTTAACATCAACTGGAATGGTGCATTATAATTTACAGAAAGACAAGAAGCTAACACCAATAAAGTTGATAATTTGCCGCTTCACACTGCAGTTGTTGCCAAAAGGAACCCCTTCACTGCAATGACAGTGAAACACTGAAATGCCATCTGCCCAGGCAGACTGTAATCGTTAATCGACAATCGAGCATGAAAAGGGTTAGGGATAGACATCACAAGAAAACCGATGCTGGATGTAGAGTTTCTGAATGAAGATGGAATAGATAATTAACTTCGTAATGACTGGTATGGCAGCAACTGACAAGGAGGTCTTGTTTTCTTTGAAGGTTGGTGATGGAAAATAGTTTAGATAAAATTACTTAATTACTTGAGGAAATAAAGCAACATTTTAAATTGTTTTACAAGACATGTTTCGACATACTTATGCCATCTCCAGTTGTGAATGAGTTATACAATTTGAATTAAACCTAATTATAAGAAAAATACAATTGATAAATTGATACATTATTCGCTTACTTCCAAAAACAAATTAAATGGATTTGTAAGTAGATACTTGCAAGATACTCTTCGTCGGCCAAAGCCGTTAAAAACTAAAAACTAAAATAAAAATCGTAATTGAAAAATGAATAACCAAAGAGACTAAACGGAAAGAGATAGGCTAACACGTAGCTTTTGGTTAAGAGTAGGTTTGTCCCATTTGATGTACGAAGCTTTTTTTATGATGTCATAATTTTTTTGACAATAAATTTCTTTAACATCCATGCTACAGATTTTATGTTAGAATGTTCTCATACTGTTGCGTTAAAAATTTGTGAAAAAACGTAGTTAACTCTAAGGCATTTTCTGTTTTTGTTACGTGATTTACCAAATATGGTTGTGAGTCGAACCAGACAAAGAAATGTTGAATAGAACACACTTCGCAAAACAGGATAACTGTAAAGCTAAAGGGACTCAAGAAATGACTATTTAAAGGGGTCCATAGGAACGGTTTTGTAGTTCAGAGCCACCACCTTTAAGTTTTGCACCTTTTCCCTAGGGGTAAAAGGAGGGGTAAAAGGCACTTGGAGTTCAGTGTTTCCTTCAACTACCCTATGCACCCACGCACCCTCGCTCCGTATTTAGCACAATGCATTTGGAAAGGGCACACTGTACCTTCTTCTAACTACAGGCCTCGCATTTCGTAACGCTGAAGTAATCAGATCAACTCTTATTAAAGAGTCACGAATTCTCTTATTCTGTACTCGAACGCCGCAACTTCTCAAAGCTACTTGTACAATGCGAAGGCCTGCCTGAGGTGTTACATGAAGAATTTCACCTACTAGATTATCCAGCACATCATCAGGAATGCTACCAAAGTTATCGCCAGCGGGCATTTAAAATCTTTGTCTTCTTCTCCGTCATGTGCGTGGTGAAACTCCGAGTAATCGTGCCACATCTGCCCATCGAAATTCTTCCTCCCCAAGCGCTCTTATCTGGGTGTTAGTTATGTTCTACCTTGGTCTTTCCGTTTTTCCTGTGTTTTCTACAGTGCAGAGATTTCGGGCAGCATCTTGCCCTTCAGCTTCAAATTGGCTACGAAAACTTCAAGCATCAAGCGCTTCTCAAATATCTCCCATGGTATCCATTAAGATCTCCAAATCTTAACAAAAGTAATTTGACAGGTATGCCATTCCTTCACTCTAGATGACGGCAACTTCACACTTCGTTCATATTGATCAAATTTTCGACACAAGAACTCTGACATGTCAACCTTGTTGGTAGACAAGTGATTTCTTGCCCCTCGTATGACATTCACCAGTGAATTAAAAAAAAAAAAAACAGCCGCCATGTTGTTTTGGAAGATAGGGAACTTTTCAATAGGGACTTACATGAGGACATTCCAAAGGTGAACTACATCATCTACTAACCATAAAGAATATATATATTTGTCGAAAAAGTGGGCGAAATAATTATATCGAGATTAAACAAATATATAAATTGAGAGAAGCGCAAAATAATTTGGAAGGAGAAATGATACCATTTGGACAATTAAAGAGTTCGTGCGGAGCACTATAGTTAAGAAAATATGGTAACCCATTGATACGAGAACTTTTGCTTTGACGTCATCGACCGTCTATATGTCTGCCCCTCCATGTAGGCCAATGTGACCACTATCACGCTAGTTTACCAGCATACATTTTTGATATTGGACATCCATGTTTTGGTCAATTGACACCTGTCAAAACAAAGTATCCACTGACCAGAATCCAGAATCACTCACCATAGATTCAGATTAACTAAAGAAAATTACCGTATATCTAAGCATACTGAGATGTTAACTGTAAAATCTGCTGTCTCAAAACCCAGTTTGCAGCTGTTTATGTTCACATAGAAGCTGTCAGAAGTACTGGGTTTTTGCCTTACTCATCAGTTAAACTTGAAACTTAGCTTCGTCATTGGTCGCTTAAACAACTTGAAAGGGGTTGGAGTGGAGAGTCAACTTATTGAGACGGCAGAAACTTCAATTTTACAATTTCTAGCGTTAGATTACAGCCCATAAATGACTTTATTCAGGAGCAGCAAAACAAGAAAATGTACCAAAAACACAGAAAGACATTGCCATTTGGCGTTTTCTGAAAGAACAGATTGAGGAGTCAAAACTGGAAGAGATTCCGCCAGAGCAGCTGAATGATTTCCTGAGTCAATTTTATAATAACTGTCGAGAGAAAAGACGGAGATGAATTCCAGCATTCAAGCCTTAGAGGATTTTTTTCAAGCTTCAACCACCACTTGAAAGCTTGTAAATATCCAAAAAAACATAACAGATGACCTTGACTTTGCCTAAACTCGAAAAACTTTAGAACCTGAAAGCAAGCTGCGGGGAAAGGAAGGAAAGGGCAACAATCCAAACGCTGCAGAGGCTATAACAGACGACGAGGTCAACAATCAAGATAATCAAGATAAAAGAAGCCCCATGTTTGTTTAAAGAATTTATCCTGAGAAAAGACCAAACTCAAATGCTGACTGCTGAGGCCCAGCTATTCAAAGGAATTTGGTGAACATTGGTTTAAAACAAGTGATATAAGGGTAAAGAAACTATAGCAAATCGAAGAGAAGCCACCGCTCACAAATCACAGCGCAACAAAAATGATGATACAAAAACGTAATGATAAAAATGTTCCCCCCACTCACATCATGGAACTTTTAGGTCATCGTAATAAGCAAGTGTAAACAACTATAGTTCTATTTGTAAATTCTTGTAAAAATGAAAGCATGGATGCAAGCGATGAGAATTCTCAAAGGATAGAAAAAAACAAAGGTTTTCCTGACCTCAGCGACCAATACAGAAACCAGACTGTGGTTGATGTGAAGGCAGGAGCGACGAAAAATTTAACCAACGTGGTTGCCAAAGTTTTATAAAGTCAAGGAAGTAGTGTATCAAGCCACCATCACGACCGCCGAAAGCACAGAGACGTACGTCGGCCTCACCGCCACTGAGTTCAAGACGAGATGGCGAAACCACCAAATGTCATTCAAAAACGAAAGTAAAAAGAATGACACCGAACTGTGCAAACATCTATGGCAGCTAAAAGACCAAAAGAAAGACTTCGCAATCTCCTGGAAAATTCTAGCCAAGGCCAAATCTTATAGCAACCTTGCTAAACGATGTAATCTATGTAGTACCGAGAAATTCTATATTCTATATAAACCGGACATGGCAACGCTCAACAAACGTAATGAACTCGTATCGCCTTGCAGGCACAAGCGAAATTTTCTCCTTAGGTTCAATCGCATCCTCAAGAACCAATCATAAATTTACAAATGCTTTTTTACTATTATATATATATATATATATTCTATATACAAGGCTAAAAGTTAAAAAATTAAAATATTCAAACCAAACGTTTTCGGCTGTTTGCCATCATCAGGGTTAAAATGGGTGACCGTCCGCGCGTACATTTATATCTCATGTAATTCCCAAAGGGAAAAGTTTGGAGACATAAGAAATGACTTGTTTGTTCAAACTGGGGCGGAATTGTTGGATCATTAGCCCCTCGACGATCCTACGCTTGTGAAAAGTCCGTGCCGAGGAGAGAACACGCCAAGTGAAAGCATGTGATGGGTTTTCCCGCAGGTGTTTTGCAGGTTCAGAAGTGTGCGCAGGATTTGAATGCTCCGCAATTCGTACTGCTAAGTTTCGTACAGTCTCGCCAATGTAATCAACGCCACAAGAACAATCACCTTTGTAAACAACTTTGGATCTGTGAGTGTTTTTGTCTTTGTTGTTAAAGAGGGTTTTGATTTGCCTTGTTTCCCACAGGATTATAAAAATAAAATTGAAATTAGTGAACTTGTTGAGTTTTTCAATAAATGTCTTACTGAGTTTTTCGTTTTTACTGCAAAAAGGGAGCTTAATGAAAACTTTCTTTCGTTCTTCGAAGAGAAAATTCGGAATGATGTTGTCATCTTGGGGCGAGTGGTTTAGAAAGTTGTTGATTGTATGCGAAATAAAACGTTTCGGGTAACCTGCATTGATGAAAGAAGTTTCTAGAGTTTTTAAGTCCTTGTCAAAATCGGTAGAGATGCGTTTGGCTCTGTGGAGTGCGCTAGTGATGCAATTCCTTTTCCACTTGGTAGGGACCTCAGATTTCCAATGTGTTGGTAGTTT